>NW_028234020.1:0-17500 GCF_037954325.1 Fistularia commersonii
ATGACTCGCCACTAAAGAAACTTAAAGAAATGCAAACTTCTTGCGCTGCATGACTCGCCACTAAAGGAAATCAGCGATGTTTCTATGAAATCAGAAATAAAATACTTGAGCATTTTCCTATCCAAGGACCAAACGTTAAATCAATCCAGGAACATTGAATCTAAACTGAATCAAAGTAAAGCTTAATTCTAATATATGGCTCCAGAGAGATTTATCAATATTAGGCCGGATATATTTGACTAAAATGGATGTGTTTATCCAGATGTATATACCCAGCGTATTCCAATGCTGCTCCAAATCAACTCGTAAAATCTGTTAACCAAATCAATTTCAACTTTATCTGGAGGAACAGACCACACCATCTAAGAAAAATCACATATGGTGAAAGAAACAAGTGAAGGAGGGCTGAAAGTGATAGAGTCGGACTGCTTGAATGGGACATTGAAGGTGAACTGGTTGAAATCCTGGATCAAACCTCATCGTTCTTTCTGGTATTGTACTCCAAACTACTTATTCAACAAAGTCGGCGGCCTGAGTCTTCTGCTTATCTCTGACTTGGATATCAACAAGATTCCTGTCAAATGTTCAGAGTTCCATAAACAAATATTATTATACTGGAAAATGATATACGTACACGTACACAATTTCTCACCACACAGTATAATAGTTTGGAACAATCGATATGTACTGCATGGCAACAAACCTCTGTTTTACAAGGAATGCTTTGAGAAAGGTATATGGTCGATAATTGACTTGATGGATGACACTGGCAGTCCTCTGGACAATGAGCAGTTCTGTACTACACACAGATTCAAGCCTCCCATATTAGAGTTGCTAAAGTTACGAAACGCACTGCCTCGACAATTTGTATTCCTGACCAAAAATATAATGACGCACCGAACCGTACAACCACAGTTACCCCGACTATCACTCCAGGGAATCTCAATTGTGGACAGAAAGCGCGGCAACTCCTTTATTAGGAAATGTTTCACAGGAAACTTATTCCCTGGACGTCAAAAAAAAAAAAAAGGATATTTAAATAAATTTGATGAGGAATCGATTGCCACGCTGCGAACCATGTATCTGACTCTACCCATACCCCCAAGGCAAAAGAGACCCACTTCAAAATTATGACTGACATCTACCCATCTAAGGAATTATCGAGGGTACGCTTTAATTTTGAAGATAATATTTGTACATTTTGTGAAGACAACATTGAAACCACTGACCATATATTTTTTCTCCTTCTCATTCCATCGTCACCAGTTTCCTTCTCAAAAGATGATATAACATTCTGTTTACTTATAAGCAACATAACAGATGAACTCTGTGTCAATGTTCTTTTAGGCCTGGCCAAGTTCTTCATTCACAAGAACAGAATGCAAAAATGCTCCCCAAATTTTAATGTCTTCATAAACGATTTTGAAATATAAAAAAAAAAAAAAAAATCCTTAAAACTTATGGAAAAATCCAAAAACTAAAAAATATAGTTACCCATGTCCGAGGTTCCTTTTTTTTTGGTAAAAAAAAAAAAAACAAAAAAAAAAAACACTTGATTACATGTTACATTCCCCTTGCAATTTTTTTTTTTTTTTTTTTCGTTTTAATTCTTATTTGTCTATCTATTGATTTAATTACTTCCTTTTAATTTCTTTTTTTGTCTCGCACTGTAAATTTCTCACAAACCTGTAACACTATTAACTTTCTCATTACATACAGAACAAATGTCCTGATGTCCGTTGCTTCCTCATCCCTGGTTGTTTCATTGACATTCAGTTCTACCTTGCTATGTTTATTTGTACATTTGTATATTTGGGTGTACTATTTATGTTCAATTAAAAACAGTTTGATGTCTGAGATTCCTTGTGAACCGCCAACTTAATTACATGTTATATTCCCCTCACAATTTTTTTTTTCGTTTTTAATTTTATTTTTCTATCTATTTATTTAATTATATCCTTTTAATTTTCTTTTTTTGTCTAGCATTAAAAATTTCTCGCAAACCGTTAACACTATTAACTTCTGATTACTTACACCACGAATGCGCTTATGCCCCCCCACCCATCCCGCTTTTTCCGTACGGAGGCAGACACTGAGATCGAAAGCAAATGGGTGTCATTGAAATGCAGTAACAGGGTGATAACAGCCGTGTTCGAAGTGTGTAGGGGCTTATAGGAGAGCAGAAGCACGTCACGCAATTCACCTGAGTTCGGAGGATCGGGAGTACCAGGGCCCATAGCGGAGAAGCGGAAGAGCGGAGTTATGTGTCTCTTCTCAAAGCCGGGAAGCTGGGGGGCAGCAGGACCCCTTAGAGCGGCTAATGTGAGCCTTCTCCGGACATAGATCACCCGGACTTATGACTGGAGCTCCCGGACCTCCGGGCACACACATATGTGAATGAGTGGATGAGCTAATGTCGGTTTGGTTGTGGATACGTTTCGGCCAATGCTATCAGCACAGCTATGATTATCCCCAGAACGTTGAGAACGAGCTCCCGGAACTCCAGACATGCGTATATAAAAGAGTGGAATTAAGGTGTGTGTGTGTGTGTGTGTGTGTGTGTGTGTGTGTGTGTATACGTGTGGGACAGAAGTAATGTTGGGGACAGAAATTGTTATTAGCCTGCTGGCAGATGACACAACCTTAGTTTTGAAAAATGAACATCAAGTCCCAATAAGTGCTGAAAAAAACCAAAACATTCTCCAAGGCTTCAGGATTGTCATTAAACTTAAAGAAATGCAAACTTCTTGCGCTGCATGACTCGCCACTAAAGGAAATCAGCGATGTTTCTATGAAATCAGAAATAAAATACTTGAGCATTTTCCTATCCAAGGACCAAACGTTAAATCAATCCAGGAACATTGAATCTAAACTGAATCAAAGTAAAGCTTAATTCTAATATATGGCTCCAGAGAGATTTATCAATATTAGGCCGGATATATTTGACTAAAATGGATGTGTTTATCCAGATGTATATACCCAGCGTATTCCAATGCTGCTCCAAATCAACTCGTAAAATCTGTTAACCAAATCAATTTCAACTTTATCTGGAGGAACAGACCACACCATCTAAGAAAAATCACATATGGTGAAAGAAACAAGTGAAGGAGGGCTGAAAGTGATAGAGTCGGACTGCTTGAATGGGACATTGAAGGTGAACTGGTTGAAATCCTGGATCAAACCTCATCGTTCTTTCTGGTATTGTACTCCAAACTACTTATTCAACAAAGTCGGCGGCCTGAGTCTTCTGCTTATCTCTGACTTGGATATCAACAAGATTCCTGTCAAATGTTCAGAGTTCCATAAACAAATATTATTATACTGGAAAATGATATACGTACACAATTTCTCACCACACAGTATAATAGTTTGGAACAATCGATATGTACTGCATGGCAACAAACCTCTGTTTTACAAGGAATGCTTTGAGAAAGGTATATGGTCGATAATTGACTTGATGGATGACACTGGCAGTCCTCTGGACAATGAGCAGTTCTGTACTACACACAGATTCAAGCCTCCCATATTAGAGTTGCTAAAGTTACGAAACGCACTGCCTCGACAATTTGTATTCCTGACCAAAAATATAATGACGCACCGAACCGTACAACCACAGTTACCCCGACTATCACTCCAGGGAATCTCAATTGTGGACAGAAAGCGCGGCAACTCCTTTATTAGGAAATGTTTCACAGGAAACTTATTCCCTGGACGTCAAAAAAAAAAAAAAGGATATTTTTAAATAAATTTGATGAGGAATCGATTGCCACGCTGCGAACCATGTATCTGACTCTACCCATACCCCCAAGGCAAAAGAGACCCACTTCAAAATTATGACTGACATCTACCCATCTAAGGAATTATCGAGGGTACGCTTTAATTTTGAAGATAATATTTGTACATTTTGTGAAGACAACATTGAAACCACTGACCATATATTTTTTCTCCTTCTCATTCCATCGTCACCAGTTTCCTTCTCAAAAGATGATATAACATTCTGTTTACTTATAAGCAACATAACAGATGAACTCTGTGTCAATGTTCTTTTAGGCCTGGCCAAGTTCTTCATTCACAAGAACAGAATGCAAAAATGCTCCCCAAATTTTAATGTCTTCATAAACGATTTTGAAATATAAAAAAAAAAAAAAAAAAAATCCTTAAAACTTATGGAAAAATCCAAAAACTAAAAAATATAGTTACCCATGTCCGAGGTTCCTTTTTTTTTTGGTAAAAAAAAAAAAACAAAAAAAAAAAACAACTTGATTACATGTTACATTCCCCTTGCAATTTTTTTTTTTTTTTTTCGTTTTAATTTCTTATTTGTCTATCTATTGATTTAATTACTTCCTTTTAATTTCTTTTTTTGTCTCGCACTGTAAATTTCTCACAAACCTGTAACACTATTAACTTCTCATTACATACAGAACAAATGTCCTGATGTCCGTTGCTTCCTCATCCCTGGTTGTTTCATTGACATTCAGTTCTACCTTGCTATGTTTATTTGTACATTTGTATATTTGGGTGTACTATTTATGTTCAATTAAAAACAGTTTGATGTCTGAGATTCCTTGTGAACCGCCAACTTAATTACATGTTATATTCCCCTCACAATTTTTTTTTTTCGTTTTTAATTTTATTTTTCTATCTATTTATTTAATTATATCCTTTTAATTTTCTTTTTTTGTCTAGCATTAAAAATTTCTCGCAAACCGTTAACACTATTAACTTCTGATTACTTACACCACGAATGCGCTTATGCCCCCCCACCCATCCCGCTTTTTCCGTACGGAGGCAGACACTGAGATCGAAAGCAAATGGGTGTCATTGAAATGCAGTAACAGGGTGATAACAGCCGTGTTCGAAGTGTGTAGGGGCTTATAGTAGAGCAGAAGCACGTCACGCAATTCACCTGAGTTCGGAGGATCGGGAGTACCAGGGCCCATAGCGGAGAAGCGGAAGAGCGGAGTTATGTGTCTCTTCTCAAAGGCGGGGAAGCTGGGGGGCAGCAGGACCCCTTAGACCGGCTAATGTGAGCCTACTCCGGACAGATATCACCCGGAGTTATGACTGGAGCTCCCGGACCTCTGGGCACACACATATATGAATGAGTGGATGAGCTAATGTTGGTTTGGTTGTGGATACGTTTCGGCCAATGCTATCAGCACAGCTATGATTATCCCCAGAACGTTGAGAACGAGCTCCCGGAACTCCAGACATGCGTATATAAAAGAGTGGAATTAAGGTGTGTGTGTGTGTGTGTGTGTGTGTGTGTGTGTGTGTATACGTGTGGGACAGAAGTAATGTTGGGGACAGAAATTGTTATTAGCCTGCTGGCAGATGACACAACCTTAGTTTTGAAAAATGAACATCAAGTCCCAATAAGTGCTGAAAAAAACCAAAACATTCTCCAAGGCTTCAGGATTGTCATTAAACTTAAAGAAATGCAAACTTCTTGCGCTGCATGACTCGCCACTAAAGGAAATCAGCGATGTTTCTATGAAATCAGAAATAAAATACTTGAGCATTTTCCTATCCAAGGACCAAACGTTAAATCAATCCAGGAACATTGAATCTAAACTGAATCAAAGTAAAGCTTAATTCTAATATATGGCTCCAGAGAGATTTATCAATATTAGGCCGGATATATTTGACTAAAATGGATGTGTTTATCCAGATGTATATACCCAGCGTATTCCAATGCTGCTCCAAATCAACTCGTAAAATCTGTTAACCAAATCAATTTCAACTTTATCTGGAGGAACAGACCACACCATCTAAGAAAAATCACATATGGTGAAAGAAACAAGTGAAGGAGGGCTGAAAGTGATAGAGTCGGACTGCTTGAATGGGACATTGAAGGTGAACTGGTTGAAATCCTGGATCAAACCTCATCGTTCTTTCTGGTATTGTACTCCAAACTACTTATTCAACAAAGTCGGCGGCCTGAGTCTTCTGCTTATCTCTGACTTGGATATCAACAAGATTCCTGTCAAATGTTCAGAGTTCCATAAACAAATATTATTATACTGGAAAATGATATACGTACACAATTTCTCACCACACAGTATAATAGTTTGGAACAATCGATATGTACTGCATGGCAACAAACCTCTGTTTTACAAGGAATGCTTTGAGAAAGGTATATGGTCGATAATTGACTTGATGGATGACACTGGCAGTCCTCTGGACAATGAGCAGTTCTGTACTACACACAGATTCAAGCCTCCCATATTAGAGTTGCTAAAGTTACGAAACGCACTGCCTCGACAATTTGTATTCCTGACCAAAAATATAATGACGCACCGAACCGTACAACCACAGTTACCCCGACTATCACTCCAGGGAATCTCAATTGTGGACAGAAAGCGCGGCAACTCCTTTATTAGGAAATGTTTCACAGGAAACTTATTCCCTGGACGTCAAAAAAAAAAAAAAGGATATTTTAAATAAATTTGATGAGGAATCGATTGCCACGCTGCGAACTATGTATCTGACTCTACCCATACCCCCAAGGCAAAAGAGACCCACTTCAAAATTATGACTGACATCTACCCATCTAAGGAATTATCGAGGGTACGCTTTAATTTTGAAGATAATATTTGTACATTTTGTGAAGACAACATTGAAACCACTGACCATATATTTTTTCTCCTTCTCATTCCATCGTCACCAGTTTCCTTCTCAAAAGATGATATAACATTCTGTTTACTTATAAGCAACATAACAGATGAACTCTGTGTCAATGTTCTTTTAGGCCTGGCCAAGTTCTTCATTCACAAGAACAGAATGCAAAAATGCTCCCCAAATTTTAATGTCTTCATAAACGATTTTGAAATATAAAAAAAAAAAAAAAAAAATCCTTAAAACTTATGGAAAAATCCAAAAACTAAAAAATATAGTTACCCATGTCCGAGGTTCCTTTTTTTTTTGGTAAAAAAAAAAAAACAAAAAAAAAAAAACAACTTGATTACATGTTACATTCCCCTTGCAATTTTTTTTTTTTTTTTTCGTTTTAATTTCTTATTTGTCTATCTATTGATTTAATTACTTCCTTTTAATTTCTTTTTTTGTCTCGCACTGTAAATTTCTCACAAACCTGTAACACTATTAACTTCTCATTACATACAGAACAAATGTCCTGATGTCCGTTGCTTCCTCATCCCTGGTTGTTTCATTGACATTCAGTTCTACCTTGCTATGTTTATTTGTACATTTGTATATTTGGGTGTACTATTTATGTTCAATTAAAAACAGTTTGATGTCTGAGATTCCTTGTGAACCGCCAACTTAATTACATGTTATATTCCCCTCACAATTTTTTTTTTTCGTTTTTAATTTTATTTTTCTATCTATTTATTTAATTATATCCTTTTAATTTTCTTTTTTTGTCTAGCATTAAAAATTTCTCGCAAACCGTTAACACTATTAACTTCTGATTACTTACAGCACGAATGCGCTTATGCCCCCCCACCCATCCCGCTTTTTCCGTACGGAGGCAGACACTGAGATCGAAAGCAAATGGGTGTCATTGAAATGCAGTAACAGGGTGATAACAGCCGTGTTCGAAGTGTGTAGGGGCTTATAGTAGAGCAGAAGCACGTCACGCAATTCACCTGAGTTCGGAGGATCGGGAGTACCAGGGCCCATAGCGGAGAAGCGGAAGAGCGGAGTTATGTGTCTCTTCTCAAAGGCGGGGAAGCTGGGGGGCAGCAGGACCCCTTAGACCGGCTAATGTGAGCCTACTCCGGACAGATATCACCCGGAGTTATGACTGGAGCTCCCGGACCTCTGGGCACACACATATATGAATGAGTGGATGAGCTAATGTTGGTTTGGTTGTGGATACGTTTCGGCCAATGCTATCAGCACAGCTATGATTATCCCCAGAACGTTGAGAACGAGCTCCCGGAACTCCAGACATGCGTATATAAAAGAGTGGAATTAAGGTGTGTGTGTGTGTGTGTGTGTGTGTGTGTGTGTGTGTATACGTGTGGGACAGAAGTAATGTTGGGGACAGAAATTGTTATTAGCCTGCTGGCAGATGACACAACCTTAGTTTTGAAAAATGAACATCAAGTCCCAATAAGTGCTGAAAAAAACCAAAACATTCTCCAAGGCTTCAGGATTGTCATTAAACTTAAAGAAATGCAAACTTCTTGCGCTGCATGACTCGCCACTAAAGGAAATCAGCGATGTTTCTATGAAATCAGAAATAAAATACTTGAGCATTTTCCTATCCAAGGACCAAACGTTAAATCAATCCAGGAACATTGAATCTAAACTGAATCAAAGTAAAGCTTAATTCTAATATATGGCTCCAGAGAGATTTATCAATATTAGGCCGGATATATTTGACTAAAATGGATGTGTTTATCCAGATGTATATACCCAGCGTATTCCAATGCTGCTCCAAATCAACTCGTAAAATCTGTTAACCAAATCAATTTCAACTTTATCTGGAGGAACAGACCACACCATCTAAGAAAAATCACATATGGTGAAAGAAACAAGTGAAGGAGGGCTGAAAGTGATAGAGTCGGACTGCTTGAATGGGACATTGAAGGTGAACTGGTTGAAATCCTGGATCAAACCTCATCGTTCTTTCTGGTATTGTACTCCAAACTACTTATTCAACAAAGTCGGCGGCCTGAGTCTTCTGCTTATCTCTGACTTGGATATCAACAAGATTCCTGTCAAATGTTCAGAGTTCCATAAACAAATATTATTATACTGGAAAATGATATACGTACACAATTTCTCACCACACAGTATAATAGTTTGGAACAATCGATATGTACTGCATGGCAACAAACCTCTGTTTTACAAGGAATGCTTTGAGAAAGGTATATGGTCGATAATTGACTTGATGGATGACACTGGCAGTCCTCTGGACAATGAGCAGTTCTGTACTACACACAGATTCAAGCCTCCCATATTAGAGTTGCTAAAGTTACGAAACGCACTGCCTCGACAATTTGTATTCCTGACCAAAAATATAATGACGCACCGAACCGTACAACCACAGTTACCCCGACTATCACTCCAGGGAATCTCAATTGTGGACAGAAAGCGCGGCAACTCCTTTATTAGGAAATGTTTCACAGGAAACTTATTCCCTGGACGTCAAAAAAAAAAAAAAGGATATTTTAAATAAATTTGATGAGGAATCGATTGCCACGCTGCGAACCATGTATCTGACTCTACCCATACCCCCAAGGCAAAAGAGACCCACTTCAAAATTATGACTGACATCTACCCATCTAAGGAATTATCGAGGGTACGCTTTAATTTTGAAGATAATATTTGTACATTTTGTGAAGACAACATTGAAACCACTGACCATATATTTTTTCTCCTTCTCATTCCATCGTCACCAGTTTCCTTCTCAAAAGATGATATAACATTCTGTTTACTTATAAGCAACATAACAGATGAACTCTGTGTCAATGTTCTTTTAGGCCTGGCCAAGTTCTTCATTCACAAGAACAGAATGCAAAAATGCTCCCCAAATTTTAATGTCTTCATAAACGATTTTGAAATATAAAAAAAAAAAAAAAAAAATCCTTAAAACTTATGGAAAAATCCAAAAACTAAAAAATATAGTTACCCATGTCCGAGGTTCCTTTTTTTTTTGGTAAAAAAAAAAAACAAAAAAAAAAAAACAACTTGATTACATGTTACATTCCCCTTGCAATTTTTTTTTTTTTTTTTTCGTTTTAATTTCTTATTTGTCTATCTATTGATTTAATTACTTCCTTTTAATTTCTTTTTTTGTCTCGCACTGTAAATTTCTCACAAACCTGTAACACTATTAACTTCTCATTACATACAGAACAAATGTCCTGATGTCCGTTGCTTCCTCATCCCTGGTTGTTTCATTGACATTCAGTTCTACCTTGCTATGTTTATTTGTACATCTGTATATTTGGGTGTACTATTTATGTTCAATTAAAAACAGTTTGATGTCTGAGATTCCTTGTGAACCGCCAACTTAATTACATGTTATATTCCCCTCACAATTTTTTTTTTTCGTTTTTAATTTTATTTTTCTATCTATTTATTTAATTATATCCTTTTAATTTTCTTTTTTTGTCTAGCATTAAAAATTTCTCGCAAACCGTTAACACTATTAACTTCTGATTACTTACACCACGAATGCGCTTATGCCCCCCCACCCATCCCGCTTTTTCCGTACGGAGGCAGACACTGAGATCGAAAGCAAATGGGTGTCATTGAAATGCAGTAACAGGGTGATAACAGCCGTGTTCGAAGTGTGTAGGGGCTTATAGGAGAGCAGAAGCACGTCACGCAATTCACCTGAGTTCGGAGGATCGGGAGTACCAGGGCCCATAGCGGAGAAGCGGAAGAGCGGAGTTATGTGTCTCTTCTCAAAGGCCGGGAAGCTGGGGGGCAGCAGGACCCCTTAGAGCGGCTAATGTGAGCCTTCTCCGGACATAGATCACCCGGACTTATGACTGGAGCTCCCGGACCTCCGGGCACACACATATGTGAATGAGTGGATGAGCTAATGTCGGTTTGGTTGTGGATACGTTTCGGCCAATGCTATCAGCACAGCTATGATTATCCCCAGAACGTTGAGAACGAGCTCCCGGAACTCCAGACATGCGTATATAAAAGAGTGGAATTAAGGTGTGTGTGTGTGTGTGTGTGTGTGTGTGTGTGTGTATACGTGTGGGACAGAAGTAATGTTGGGGACAGAAATTGTTATTAGCCTGCTGGCAGATGACACAACCTTAGTTTTGAAAAATGAACATCAAGTCCCAATAAGTGCTGAAAAAAACCAAAACATTCTCCAAGGCTTCAGGATTGTCATTAAACTTAAAGAAATGCAAACTTCTTGCGCTGCATGACTCGCCACTAAAGGAAATCAGCGATGTTTCTATGAAATCAGAAATAAAATACTTGAGCATTTTCCTATCCAAGGACCAAACGTTAAATCAATCCAGGAACATTGAATCTAAACTGAATCAAAGTAAAGCTTAATTCTAATATATGGCTCCAGAGAGATTTATCAATATTAGGCCGGATATATTTGACTAAAATGGATGTGTTTATCCAGATGTATATACCCAGCGTATTCCAATGCTGCTCCAAATCAACTCGTAAAATCTGTTAACCAAATCAATTTCAACTTTATCTGGAGGAACAGACCACACCATCTAAGAAAAATCACATATGGTGAAAGAAACAAGTGAAGGAGGGCTGAAAGTGATAGAGTCGGACTGCTTGAATGGGACATTGAAGGTGAACTGGTTGAAATCCTGGATCAAACCTCATCGTTCTTTCTGGTATTGTACTCCAAACTACTTATTCAACAAAGTCGGCGGCCTGAGTCTTCTGCTTATCTCTGACTTGGATATCAACAAGATTCCTGTCAAATGTTCAGAGTTCCATAAACAAATATTATTATACTGGAAAATGATATACGTACACAATTTCTCACCACACAGTATAATAGTTTGGAACAATCGATATGTACTGCATGGCAACAAACCTCTGTTTTACAAGGAATGCTTTGAGAAAGGTATATGGTCGATAATTGACTTGATGGATGACACTGGCAGTCCTCTGGACAATGAGCAGTTCTGTACTACACACAGATTCAAGCCTCCCATATTAGAGTTGCTAAAGTTACGAAACGCACTGCCTCGACAATTTGTATTCCTGACCAAAAATATAATGACGCACCGAACCGTACAACCACAGTTACCCCGACTATCACTCCAGGGAATCTCAATTGTGGACAGAAAGCGCGGCAACTCCTTTATTAGGAAATGTTTCACAGGAAACTTATTCCCTGGACGTCAAAAAAAAAAAAAAGGATATTTTAAATAAATTTGATGAGGAATCGATTGCCACGCTGCGAACCATGTATCTGACTCTACCCATACCCCCAAGGCAAAAGAGACCCACTTCAAAATTATGACTGACATCTACCCATCTAAGGAATTATCGAGGGTACGCTTTAATTTTGAAGATAATATTTGTACATTTTGTGAAGACAACATTGAAACCACTGACCATATATTTTTTCTCCTTCTCATTCCATCGTCACCAGTTTCCTTCTCAAAAGATGATATAACATTCTGTTTACTTATAAGCAACATAACAGATGAACTCTGTGTCAATGTTCTTTTAGGCCTGGCCAAGTTCTTCATTCACAAGAACAGAATGCAAAAATGCTCCCCAAATTTTAATGTCTTCATAAACGATTTTGAAATATAAAAAAAAAAAAAAAAAAATCCTTAAAACTTATGGAAAAATCCAAAAACTAAAAAATATAGTTACCCATGTCCGAGGTTCCTTTTTTTTTTGGTAAAAAAAAAAAAAAACAAAAAAAAAAAAACAACTTGATTACATGTTACATTCCCCTTGCAATTTTTTTTTTTTTTTTTCGTTTTAATTTCTTATTTGTCTATCTATTGATTTAATTACTTCCTTTTAATTTCTTTTTTTGTCTCGCACTGTAAATTTCTCACAAACCTGTAACACTATTAACTTCTCATTACATACAGAACAAATGTCCTGATGTCCGTTGCTTCCTCATCCCTGGTTGTTTCATTGACATTCAGTTCTACCTTGCTATGTTTATTTGTACATTTGTATATTTGGGTGTACTATTTATGTTCAATTAAAAACAGTTTGATGTCTGAGATTCCTTGTGAACCGCCAACTTAATTACATGTTATATTCCCCTCACAATTTTTTTTTTTCGTTTTTAATTTTATTTTTCTATCTATTTATTTAATTATATCCTTTTAATTTTCTTTTTTTGTCTAGCATTAAAAATTTCTCGCAAACCGTTAACACTATTAACTTCTGATTACTTACAGCACGAATGCGCTTATGCCCCCCCACCCATCCCGCTTTTTCCGTACGGAGGCAGACACTGAGATCGAAAGCAAATGGGTGTCATTGAAATGCAGTAACAGGGTGATAACAGCCGTGTTCGAAGTGTGTAGGGGCTTATAGTAGAGCAGAAGCACGTCACGCAATTCACCTGAGTTCGGAGGATCGGGAGTACCAGGGCCCATAGCGGAGAAGCGGAAGAGCGGAGTTATGTGTCTCTTCTCAAAGGCGGGGAAGCTGGGGGGCAGCAGGACCCCTTAGACCGGCTAATGTGAGCCTACTCCGGACAGATATCACCCGGAGTTATGACTGGAGCTCCCGGACCTCTGGGCACACACATATATGAATGAGTGGATGAGCTAATGTTGGTTTGGTTGTGGATACGTTTCGGCCAATGCTATCAGCACAGCTATGATTATCCCCAGAACGTTGAGAACGAGCTCCCGGAACTCCAGACATGCGTATATAAAAGAGTGGAATTAAGGTGTGTGTGTGTGTGTGTGTGTGTGTGTGTGTGTGTGTATACGTGTGGGACAGAAGTAATGTTGGGGACAGAAATTGTTATTAGCCTGCTGGCAGATGACACAACCTTAGTTTTGAAAAATGAACATCAAGTCCCAATAAGTGCTGAAAAAAACCAAAACATTCTCCAAGGCTTCAGGATTGTCATTAAACTTAAAGAAATGCAAACTTCTTGCGCTGCATGACTCGCCACTAAAGGAAATCAGCGATGTTTCTATGAAATCAGAAATAAAATACTTGAGCATTTTCCTATCCAAGGACCAAACGTTAAATCAATCCAGGAACATTGAATCTAAACTGAATCAAAGTAAAGCTTAATTCTAATATATGGCTCCAGAGAGATTTATCAATATTAGGCCGGATATATTTGACTAAAATGGATGTGTTTATCCAGATGTATATACCCAGCGTATTCCAATGCTGCTCCAAATCAACTCGTAAAATCTGTTAACCAAATCAATTTCAACTTTATCTGGAGGAACAGACCACACCATCTAAGAAAAATCACATATGGTGAAAGAAACAAGTGAAGGAGGGCTGAAAGTGATAGAGTCGGACTGCTTGAATGGGACATTGAAGGTGAACTGGTTGAAATCCTGGATCAAACCTCATCGTTCTTTCTGGTATTGTACTCCAAACTACTTATTCAACAAAGTCGGCGGCCTGAGTCTTCTGCTTATCTCTGACTTGGATATCAACAAGATTCCTGTCAAATGTTCAGAGTTCCATAAACAAATATTATTATACTGGAAAATGATATACGTACACAATTTCTCACCACACAGTATAATAGTTTGGAACAATCGATATGTACTGCATGGCAACAAACCTCTGTTTTACAAGGAATGCTTTGAGAAAGGTATATGGTCGATAATTGACTTGATGGATGACACTGGCAGTCCTCTGGACAATGAGCAGTTCTGTACTACACACAGATTCAAGCCTCCCATATTAGAGTTGCTAAAGTTACGAAACGCACTGCCTCGACAATTTGTATTCCTGACCAAAAATATAATGACGCACCGAACCGTACAACCACAGTTACCCCGACTATCACTCCAGGGAATCTCAATTGTGGACAGAAAGCGCGGCAACTCCTTTATTAGGAAATGTTTCACAGGAAACTTATTCCCTGGACGTCAAAAAAAAAAAAAAGGATATTTTAAATAAATTTGATGAGGAATCGATTGCCACGCTGCGAACTATGTATCTGACTCTACCCATACCCCCAAGGCAAAAGAGACCCACTTCAAAATTATGACTGACATCTACCCATCTAAGGAATTATCGAGGGTACGCTTTAATTTTGAAGATAATATTTGTACATTTTGTGAAGACAACATTGAAACCACTGACCATATATTTTTTCTCCTTCTCATTCCATCGTCACCAGTTTCCTTCTCAAAAGATGATATAACATTCTGTTTACTTATAAGCAACATAACAGATGAACTCTGTGTCAATGTTCTTTTAGGCCTGGCCAAGTTCTTCATTCACAAGAACAGAATGCAAAAATGCTCCCCAAATTTTAATGTCTTCATAAACGATTTTGAAATATAAAAAAAAAAAAAAAAATCCTTAAAACTTATGGAAAAATCCGAAAACAAAAAAATATAGTTACCCATGTCCGAGGTTCCTTTTTTTTTTGGTAAAAAAAAAAAAAAAAAACAAAAAAAACAACTTGATTACATGTTACATTCCCCTTGCAATTTTTTTTTTTTTTTTTCGTTTTAATTTCTTATTTGTCTATCTATTGATTTAATTACTTCCTTTTAATTTCTTTTTTTGTCTCGCACTGTAAATTTCTCACAAACCTGTAACACTATTAACTTCTCATTACATACAGAACAAATGTCCTGATGTCCGTTGCTTCCTCATCCCTGGTTGTTTCATTGACATTCAGTTCTACCTTGCTATGTTTATTTGTACATTTGTATATTTGGGTGTACTATTTATGTTCAATTAAAAACAGTTTGATGTCTGAGATTCCTTGTGAACCGCCAACTTAATTACATGTTATATTCCCCTCACAATTTTTTTTTTTCGTTTTTAATTTTATTTTTCTATCTATTTATTTAATTATATCCTTCTAATTTTCTTTTTTTGTCTAGCATTAAAAATTTCTCGCAAACCGTTAACACTATTAACTTCTGATTACTTACAGCACGAATGCGCTTATGCCCCCCCACCCATCCCGCTTTTTCCGTACGGAGGCAGACACTGAGATCGAAAGCAAATGGGTGTCATTGAAATGCAGTAACAGGGTGATAACAGCCGTGTTCGAAGTGTGTAGGGGCTTATAGGAGAGCAGAAGCACGTCACGCAATTCACCTGAGTTCGGAGGATCGGGAGTACCAGGGCCCATAGCGGAGAAGCGGAAGAGCGGAGTTATGTGTCTCTTCTCAAAGGCGGGGAAGCTGGGGGGCAGCAGGACCCCTTAGACCGGCTAAGGTGAGCCTACTCCGGACAGAGATCACCCGGAGTTATGACTGGAGCTCCCGGACCTCTGGGCACACACATATGTGAATGACTGGATGAGCTAATGTTGGTTTGGTTGTGGATACGTTTCGGCCAATGCTATCAGCACAGCGATGATGAGTTCAGGTGTGTCTGTGTGTGTTTGTGTGTTTGTGTGTGTGTGTGTGTGTGTGTGTGTGTGTGCGTGTGTTTGTGTGTGTGTGAGAGTTTGTTTTTGTGGGTTGGGGGGGGTTCCCGCGGACACGGAGTACCAGGGCCTGGAGCGGATGAGGTGAGGAGCGGAGGAGAGCAGAAGCCCGGACCGTGATTCGCTTGTGTCCAGCGGTTCGGGAGTTCCAGGGCCCGAAACGGAGGAGCGGAGGAGCGGAGGAGCGGAGGAGCGGAGGAGCGGAGGAGCGGAGGACAGCAAAACCCCTTTCTGCAATTCGCCTGAGTCCGGCGGATCGGTAGTACCTGGTTCCGCAGCGGATGAGCGGAGGAGTGGAGGAGATGTTTCTCTTCTCAGAGGCGGCGAGGGGGGGGGGGGCAGGACCCCTTACCCTTATCCCCCCCGGACGTTTGAGTGGAGCTCCCGGACCTCCGGGCACGCACATGCGAATGACTGGATCACAGGGAGTGCCAGGGCCTGGAGCGGATGAGCAGAGGAGAGGCGGAGGGCAGAAGCCCGGCCCTGTTCAAGAGTTCCAGGGTCCAAAGCGGGGGAGCGAAGAAGCGGAGGAGGGGAGGAGAGCAGAAGAGCAAAAAACTGGCCCGGAATTCACCGAAGTCCCGCGGATCGGGAGTTCCAGGGCCCGGAGCGGAAGAGCGGAGGAGCGGAGGAGAGGAGGAGCGGAGCAAAGCTAAGCCCGTCTTAACAACAAGGAAATTACAGATGAGGCTATAATTTCTAATGAAAACTTTAAATTCTATAGCCACGTATACACTTCGACATTGTCAAAAAGCGATTGTGACTCCTTTCCATTAAATATTCCTCAATATATCCCAAAAATAAACAACAAACAATATATGTTTGTTTATATATGTTTATATATAAACAACAAAAAATATACAGTTTGATGTCTGAGATTCCTTGTGAATCGCCAACTTAATTACATGTCGTATTCCCCTTGCATTTTTTTTTTTTGGTTTTAATTTCATTTGTCTATCTATTTATCTAATTATTTCCTTTTTATTTCGTTTTTTGTCTAGCACTGTAAATTTCTCACAAACCTGTAACACTATTAACTTCTCATTACATACAGAACAAATGTCCTCATGTCCGTTGCTTCCTCATGCCTGGTTGTTTCATTGACATTCAGTTCTACCTTGCTATGTTTATTTGTACATTTGTATATTTGGGTGTACTATTTATGTTCAATTAAAAACAGTTTGATGTCTGAGATTCCCTGTGAACCGCCAACTTAATTACATGTTATATTCCCCTCACAATTTTTTTTTTTTCGTTTTTAATTTTATTTTTCTATCTATTTATTTAATTATATCCTTTTAATTTTCTTTTTTTGTCTAGCATTAAAAATTTCTCGCAAACCGTTAACACTATTAACTTCTGATTACTTACAGCACGAATGCGCTTATGCCCCCCCACCCCCCACCCCCCCGCTTTTTCCGTACGGTGGCAGACACTGAGATC
>NW_028234020.1:30000-40000 GCF_037954325.1 Fistularia commersonii
AGGATTGTCATTAAACTTAAAGAAATGCAAACTTCTTGCGCTGCATGACTCGCCACTAAAGGAAATCAGCGATGTTTCCATGAAATCAGAAATAAAATACTTGAGCATTTTCCTATCCAAGGACCAAACGTTAAATCAATCCAGGAACATTGAATCTAAACTGAATCAAAGTAAAGCTTAATTCTAATATATGGCTCCAGAGAGATTTATCAATATTAGGCCGGATATATTTGACTAAAATGGATGTGTTTATCCAGATGTATATACCCAGCGTATTCCAATGCTGCTCCAAATCAACTCGTAAAATCTGTTAACCAAATCAATTTCAACTTTATCTGGAGGAACAGACCACACCATCTAAGAAAAATCACATATGGTGAAAGAAACAAGTGAAGGAGGGCTGAAAGTGATAGAGTCGGACTGCTTGAATGGGACATTGAAGGTGAACTGGTTGAAATCCTGGATCAAACCTCATCGTTCTTTCTGGTATTGTACTCCAAACTACTTATTCAACAAAGTCGGCGGCCTGAGTCTTCTGCTTATCTCTGACTTGGATATCAACAAGATTCCTGTCAAATGTTCAGAGTTCCATAAACAAATATTATTATACTGGAAAATGATATACGTACACAATTTCTCACCACACAGTATAATAGTTTGGAACAATCGATATGTACTGCATGGCAACAAACCTCTGTTTTACAAGGAATGCTTTGAGAAAGGTATATGGTCGATAATTGACTTGATGGATGACACTGGCAGTCCTCTGGACAATGAGCAGTTCTGTACTACACACAGATTCAAGCCTCCCATATTAGAGTTGCTAAAGTTACGAAACGCACTGCCTCGACAATTTGTATTCCTGACCAAAAATATAATGACGCACCGAACCGTACAACCACAGTTACCCCGACTATCACTCCAGGGAATCTCAATTGTGGACAGAAAGCGCGGCAACTCCTTTATTAGGAAATGTTTCACAGGAAACTTATTCCCTGGACGTCAAAAAAAAAAAAAAGGATATTTTAAATAAATTTGATGAGGAATCGATTGCCACGCTGCGAACCATGTATCTGACTCTACCCATACCCCCAAGGCAAAAGAGACCCACTTCAAAATTATGACTGACATCTACCCATCTAAGGAATTATCGAGGGTACGCTTTAATTTTGAAGATAATATTTGTACATTTTGTGAAGACAACATTGAAACCACTGACCATATATTTTTTCTCCTTCTCATTCCATCGTCACCAGTTTCCTTCTCAAAAGATGATATAACATTCTGTTTACTTATAAGCAACATAACAGATGAACTCTGTGTCAATGTTCTTTTAGGCCTGGCCAAGTTCTTCATTCACAAGAACAGAATGCAAAAATGCTCCCCAAATTTTAATGTCTTCATAAACGATTTTGAAATATAAAAAAAAAAAAAAAAAAATCCTTAAAACTTATGGAAAAATCCAAAAACTAAAAAATATAGTTACCCATGTCCGAGGTTCCTTTTTTTTTTGGTAAAAAAAAAAAAACAAAAAAAAAAAAACAACTTGATTACATGTTACATTCCCCTTGCAATTTTTTTTTTTTTTTTTCGTTTTAATTTCTTATTTGTCTATCTATTGATTTAATTACTTCCTTTTAATTTCTTTTTTTGTCTCGCACTGTAAATTTCTCACAAACCTGTAACACTATTAACTTCTCATTACATACAGAACAAATGTCCTGATGTCCGTTGCTTCCTCATCCCTGGTTGTTTCATTGACATTCAGTTCTACCTTGCTATGTTTATTTGTACATTTGTATATTTGGGTGTACTATTTATGTTCAATTAAAAACAGTTTGATGTCTGAGATTCCTTGTGAACCGCCAACTTAATTACATGTTATATTCCCCTCACAATTTTTTTTTTTCGTTTTTAATTTTATTTTTCTATCTATTTATTTAATTATATCCTTCTAATTTTCTTTTTTTGTCTAGAATTAAAAATTTCTCGCAAACCGTTAACACTATTAACTTCTGATTACTTACACCACGAATGCGCTTATGCCCCCCCACCCATCCCGCTTTTTCCGTACGGAGGCAGACACTGAGATCGAAAGCAAATGGGTGTCATTGAAATGCAGTAACAGGGTGATAACAGCCGTGTTCGAAGTGTGTAGGGGCTTATAGGAGAGCAGAAGCACGTCACGCAATTCACCTGAGTTCGGAGGATCGGGAGTACCAGGGCCCATAGCGGAGAAGCGGAAGAGCGGAGTTATGTGTCTCTTCTCAAAGGCGGGGAAACTGGGGGGCAGCAGGACCCCTTAGACCGGCTAATGTGAGTCTTCTCCGGACATAGATCACCCGGACTTATGACTGGAGCTCCCGGACCTCTGGGCACACACATATGTGAATGAGTGGATGAGCTAATGTTGGTTTGGTTGTGGATACGTTTCGGCCAATGCTATCAGCACAGCTATGATTATCCCCAGAACGTTGAGAACGAGCTCCCGGAACTCCAGACATGCGTATATAAAAGAGTGGAATTAAGGTGTGTGTGTGTGTGTGTGTGTGTGTGTGTGTGTGTGTGTGTATACGTGTGGGACAGAAGTAATGTTGGGGACAGAAATTGTTATTAGCCTGCTGGCAGATGACACAACCTTAGTTTTGAAAAATGAACATCAAGTCCCAATAAGTGCTGAAAACAACCAAAACATTCTCCAAGGCTTCAGGATTGTCATTAAACTTAAAGAAATGCAAACTTCTTGCGCTGCATGACTCGCCACTAAAGGAAATCAGCGATGTTTCCATGAAATCAGAAATAAAATACTTGAGCATTTTCCTATCCAAGGACCAAACGTTAAATCAATCCAGGAACATTGAATCTAAACTGAATCAAAGTAAAGCTTAATTCTAATATATGGCTCCAGAGAGATTTATCAATATTAGGCCGGATATATTTGACTAAAATGGATGTGTTTATCCAGATGTATATACCCAGCGTATTCCAATGCTGCTCCAAATCAACTCGTAAAATCTGTTAACCAAATCAATTTCAACTTTATCTGGAGGAACAGACCACACCATCTAAGAAAAATCACATATGGTGAAAGAAACAAGTGAAGGAGGGCTGAAAGTGATAGAGTCGGACTGCTTGAATGGGACATTGAAGGTGAACTGGTTGAAATCCTGGATCAAACCTCATCGTTCTTTCTGGTATTGTACTCCAAACTACTTATTCAACAAAGTCGGCGGCCTGAGTCTTCTGCTTATCTCTGACTTGGATATCAACAAGATTCCTGTCAAATGTTCAGAGTTCCATAAACAAATATTATTATACTGGAAAATGATATACGTACACAATTTCTCACCACACAGTATAATAGTTTGGAACAATCGATATGTACTGCATGGCAACAAACCTCTGTTTTACAAGGAATGCTTTGAGAAAGGTATATGGTCGATAATTGACTTGATGGATGACACTGGCAGTCCTCTGGACAATGAGCAGTTCTGTACTACACACAGATTCAAGCCTCCCATATTAGAGTTGCTAAAGTTACGAAACGCACTGCCTCGACAATTTGTATTCCTGACCAAAAATATAATGACGCACCGAACCGTACAACCACAGTTACCCCGACTATCACTCCAGGGAATCTCAATTGTGGACAGAAAGCGCGGCAACTCCTTTATTAGGAAATGTTTCACAGGAAACTTATTCCCTGGACGTCAAAAAAAAAAAAAAGGATATTTTAAATAAATTTGATGAGGAATCGATTGCCACGCTGCGAACCATGTATCTGACTCTACCCATACCCCCAAGGCAAAAGAGACCCACTTCAAAATTATGACTGACATCTACCCATCTAAGGAATTATCGAGGGTACGCTTTAATTTTGAAGATAATATTTGTACATTTTGTGAAGACAACATTGAAACCACTGACCATATATTTTTTCTCCTTCTCATTCCATCGTCACCAGTTTCCTTCTCAAAAGATGATATAACATTCTGTTTACTTATAAGCAACATAACAGATGAACTCTGTGTCAATGTTCTTTTAGGCCTGGCCAAGTTCTTCATTCACAAGAACAGAATGCAAAAATGCTCCCCAAATTTTAATGTCTTCATAAACGATTTTGAAATATAAAAAAAAAAAAAAAAAAATCCTTAAAACTTATGGAAAAATCCAAAAACTAAAAAATATAGTTACCCATGTCCGAGGTTCCTTTTTTTTTTGGTAAAAAAAAAAAAACAAAAAAAACAACAACTTGATTACATGTTACATTCCCCTTGCAATTTTTTTTTTTTTTTTTTCGTTTTAATTTCTTATTTGTCTATCTATTGATTTAATTACTTCCTTTTAATTTCTTTTTTTGTCTCGCACTGTAAATTTCTCACAAACCTGTAACACTATTAACTTCTCATTACATACAGAACAAATGTCCTGATGTCCGTTGCTTCCTCATCCCTGGTTGTTTCATTGACATTCAGTTCTACCTTGCTATGTTTATTTGTACATCTGTATATTTGGGTGTACTATTTATGTTCAATTAAAAACAGTTTGATGTCTGAGATTCCTTGTGAACCGCCAACTTAATTACATGTTATATTCCCCTCACAATTTTTTTTTTTCGTTTTTAATTTTATTTTTCTATCTATTTATTTAATTATATCCTTTTAATTTTTTTTTTTTGTCTAGCATTAAAAATTTCTCGCAAACCGTTAACACTATTAACTTCTGATTACTTACACCACGAATGCGCTTATGCCCCCCCACCCATCCCGCTTTTTCCGTACGGAGGCAGACACTGAGATCGAAAGCAAATGGGTGTCATTGAAATGCAGTAACAGGGTGATAACAGCCGTGTTCGAAGTGTGTAGGGGCTTATAGGAGAGCAGAAGCACGTCACGCAATTCACCTGAGTTCGGAGGATCGGGAGTACCAGGGCCCATAGCGGAGAAGCGGAAGAGCGGAGTTATGTGTCTCTTCTCAAAGGCCGGGAAGCTGGGGGGCAGCAGGACCCCTTAGAGCGGCTAATGTGAGCCTTCTCCGGACATAGATCACCCGGACTTATGACTGGAGCTCCCGGACCTCCGGGCACACACATATGTGAATGAGTGGATGAGCTAATGTCGGTTTGGTTGTGGATACGTTTCGGCCAATGCTATCAGCACAGCTATGATTATCCCCAGAACGTTGAGAACGAGCTCCCGGAACTCCAGACATGCGTATATAAAAGAGTGGAATTAAGGTGTGTGTGTGTGTGTGTGTGTGTGTGTGTGTGTGTATACGTGTGGGACAGAAGTAATGTTGGGGACAGAAATTGTTATTAGCCTGCTGGCAGATGACACAACCTTAGTTTTGAAAAATGAACATCAAGTCCCAATAAGTGCTGAAAAAAACCAAAACATTCTCCAAGGCTTCAGGATTGTCATTAAACTTAAAGAAATGCAAACTTCTTGCGCTGCATGACTCGCCACTAAAGGAAATCAGCGATGTTTCTATGAAATCAGAAATAAAATACTTGAGCATTTTCCTATCCAAGGACCAAACGTTAAATCAATCCAGGAACATTGAATCTAAACTGAATCAAAGTAAAGCTTAATTCTAATATATGGCTCCAGAGAGATTTATCAATATTAGGCCGGATATATTTGACTAAAATGGATGTGTTTATCCAGATGTATATACCCAGCGTATTCCAATGCTGCTCCAAATCAACTCGTAAAATCTGTTAACCAAATCAATTTCAACTTTATCTGGAGGAACAGACCACACCATCTAAGAAAAATCACATATGGTGAAAGAAACAAGTGAAGGAGGGCTGAAAGTGATAGAGTCGGACTGCTTGAATGGGACATTGAAGGTGAACTGGTTGAAATCCTGGATCAAACCTCATCGTTCTTTCTGGTATTGTACTCCAAACTACTTATTCAACAAAGTCGGCGGCCTGAGTCTTCTGCTTATCTCTGACTTGGATATCAACAAGATTCCTGTCAAATGTTCAGAGTTCCATAAACAAATATTATTATACTGGAAAATGATATACGTACACAATTTCTCACCACACAGTATAATAGTTTGGAACAATCGATATGTACTGCATGGCAACAAACCTCTGTTTTACAAGGAATGCTTTGAGAAAGGTATATGGTCGATAATTGACTTGATGGATGACACTGGCAGTCCTCTGGACAATGAGCAGTTCTGTACTACACACAGATTCAAGCCTCCCATATTAGAGTTGCTAAAGTTACGAAACGCACTGCCTCGACAATTTGTATTCCTGACCAAAAATATAATGACGCACCGAACCGTACAACCACAGTTACCCCGACTATCACTCCAGGGAATCTCAATTGTGGACAGAAAGCGCGGCAACTCCTTTATTAGGAAATGTTTCACAGGAAACTTATTCCCTGGACGTCAAAAAAAAAAAAAAGGATATTTTAAATAAATTTGATGAGGAATCGATTGCCACGCTGCGAACCATGTATCTGACTCTACCCATACCCCCAAGGCAAAAGAGACCCACTTCAAAATTATGACTGACATCTACCCATCTAAGGAATTATCGAGGGTACGCTTTAATTTTGAAGATAATATTTGTACATTTTGTGAAGACAACATTGAAACCACTGACCATATATTTTTTCTCCTTCTCATTCCATCGTCACCAGTTTCCTTCTCAAAAGATGATATAACATTCTGTTTACTTATAAGCAACATAACAGATGAACTCTGTGTCAATGTTCTTTTAGGCCTGGCCAAGTTCTTCATTCACAAGAACAGAATGCAAAAATGCTCCCCAAATTTTAATGTCTTCATAAACGATTTTGAAATATAAAAAAAAAAAAAAAAATCCTTAAAACTTATGGAAAAATCCGAAAACAAAAAAATATAGTTACCCATGTCCGAGGTTCCTTTTTTTTTTGGTAAAAAAAAAAAAACAAACAAAAAAAACAACTTGATTACATGTTACATTCCCCTTGCAATTTTTTTTTTTTTTTTTCGTTTTAATTTCTTATTTGTCTATCTATTGATTTAATTACTTCCTTTTAATTTCTTTTTTTGTCTCGCACTGTAAATTTCTCACAAACCTGTAACACTATTAACTTCTCATTACATACAGAACAAATGTCCTGATGTCCGTTGCTTCCTCATCCCTGGTTGTTTCATTGACATTCAGTTCTACCTTGCTATGTTTATTTGTACATTTGTATATTTGGGTGTACTATTTATGTTCAATTAAAAACAGTTTGATGTCTGAGATTCCTTGTGAACCGCCAACTTAATTACATGTTATATTCCCCTCACAATTTTTTTTTTTCGTTTTTAATTTTATTTTTCTATCTATTTATTTAATTATATCCTTCTAATTTTCTTTTTTTGTCTAGCATTAAAAATTTCTCGCAAACCGTTAACACTATTAACTTCTGATTACTTACAGCACGAATGCGCTTATGCCCCCCCACCCATCCCGCTTTTTCCGTACGGAGGCAGACACTGAGATCGAAAGCAAATGGGTGTCATTGAAATGCAGTAACAGGGTGATAACAGCCGTGTTCGAAGTGTGTAGGGGCTTATAGGAGAGCAGAAGCACGTCACGCAATTCACCTGAGTTCGGAGGATCGGGAGTACCAGGGCCCATAGCGGAGAAGCGGAAGAGCGGAGTTATGTGTCTCTTCTCAAAGGCGGGGAAGCTGGGGGGCAGCAGGACCCCTTAGACCGGCTAAGGTGAGCCTACTCCGGACAGAGATCACCCGGAGTTATGACTGGAGCTCCCGGACCTCTGGGCACACACATATGTGAATGACTGGATGAGCTAATGTTGGTTTGGTTGTGGATACGTTTCGGCCAATGCTATCAGCACAGCGATGATGAGTTCAGGTGTGTCTGTGTGTGTTTGTGTGTTTGTGTGTGTGTGTGTGTGTGTGTGTGTGTGTGTGCGTGTGTTTGTGTGTGTGTGAGAGTTTGTTTTTGTGGGTTGGGGGGGGTTCCCGCGGACACGGAGTACCAGGGCCTGGAGCGGATGAGGTGAGGAGCGGAGGAGAGCAGAAGCCCGGACCGTGATTCGCTTGTGTCCAGCGGTTCGGGAGTTCCAGGGCCCGAAACGGAGGAGCGGAGGAGCGGAGGAGCGGAGGAGCGGAGGAGCGGAGGAGCGGAGGAGCGGAGGAGCGGAGGACAGCAAAACCCCTTTCTGCAATTCGCCTGAGTCCGGCGGATCGGTAGTACCTGGTTCCGCAGCGGATGAGCGGAGGAGTGGAGGAGATGTTTCTCTTCTCAGAGGCGGCGAGGGGGGGGGGCAGGACCCCTTACCCTTATCCCCCCCGGACGTTTGAGTGGAGCTCCCGGACCTCCGGGCACGCACATGCGAATGACTGGATCACAGGGAGTGCCAGGGCCTGGAGCGGATGAGCAGAGGAGAGGCGGAGGGCAGAAGCCCGGCCCTGTTCAAGAGTTCCAGGGTCCAAAGCGGGGGAGCGAAGAAGCGGAGGAGGGGAGGAGAGCAGAAGAGCAAAAAACTGGCCCGGAATTCACCGAAGTCCCGCGGATCGGGAGTTCCAGGGCCCGGAGCGGAAGAGCGGAGGAGCGGAGCAAAGCTAAGCCCGTCTTAACAACAAGGAAATTACAGATGAGGCTATAATTTCTAATGAAAACTTTAAATTCTATAGCCACGTATACACTTCGACATTGTCAAAAAGCGATTGTGACTCCTTTCCATTAAATATTCCTCAATATATCCCAAAAATAAACAACAAACAATATATGTTTGTTTATATATGTTTATATATAAACAACAAAAAATATACAGTTTGATGTCTGAGATTCCTTGTGAATCGCCAACTTAATTACATGTCGTATTCCCCTTGCATTTTTTTTTTTTGGTTTTAATTTCATTTGTCTATCTATTTATCTAATTATTTCCTTTTAATTTCGTTTTTTGTCTAGCACTGTAAATTTCTCACAAACCTGTAACACTATTAACTTCTCATTACATACAGAACAAATGTCCTCATGTCCGTTGCTTCCTCATGCCTGGTTGTTTCATTGACATTCAGTTCTACCTTGCTATGTTTATTTGTACATTTGTATATTTGGGTGTACTATTTATGTTCAATTAAAAACAGTTTGATGTCTGAGATTCCCTGTGAACCGCCAACTTAATTACATGTTATATTCCCCTCACAATTTTTTTTTTTTCGTTTTTAATTTTATTTTTCTATCTATTTATTTAATTATATCCTTTTAATTTTCTTTTTTTGTCTAGCATTAAAAATTTCTCGCAAACCGTTAACACTATTAACTTCTGATTACTTACAGCACGAATGCGCTTATGCCCCCCCACCCCCCACCCCCCCGCTTTTTCCGTACGGTGGCAGACACTGAGATCGAAAGCAAATGGGTGTCATTGAAATGCAGTAACAGGGTGATAACAGCCGTGTTCGAAGTGTGTAGGGGCTTATAGTAGAGCAGAAGCACGTCACGCAATTCACCTGAGTTCGGAGGATCGGGAGTACCAGGGCCCATAGCGGAGAAGCGGAAGAGCGGAGTTATGTGTCTCTTCTCAAAGGCCGGGAAGCTGGGGGGCAGCAGGACCCCTTAGAGCGGCTAATGTGAGCCTTCTCCGGACATAGATCACCCGGACTTATGACTGGAGCTCCCGGACCTCTGGGCACACACATATGTGAATGAGTGGATGAGCTAATGTTGGTTTGGTTGTGGAAACGTTTCGGCCAATGCTATTAGCACAGCTATGATGAGTTCAGGTGTGTCTGTGTGTGTTTGTGTGTTTGTGTGTGTGTGTGTGTGTGTGTGTGTGCGTGTGTTTGTGTGTGTGTGAGAGTTTGTTTTTGTGGGTTGGGGGGGGTTCCCGCGGACACGGAGTACCAGGGCCTGGAGCGGATGAGGTGAGGAGCGGAGGAGAGCAGAAGCCCGGACCGTGATTCGCTTGTGTCCAGCGGTTCGGGAGTTCCAGGGCCCGAAACGGAGGAGCGGAGGAGCGGAGGACGGC
>NW_028234020.1:50000-62500 GCF_037954325.1 Fistularia commersonii
CCTTTGTCCTCGTCATCTACCTTGTCACCAGAGTCGTCGCACAAACCGCCATCCTATGCTGTCTGGCTACACGCCCACCTACAACTACTTTGCAGTCACCGATCTCTTTCAGGTTACCTCGTCTATACAAGATGTAGTCTACCTGCGTGCTCCTACCTCCGCTCTTATAAGTTACCCTATGTTCCTGTTTTTTCTGGAAAAAGGTATTCACTACACCCATTTCCATCCCTTTTGCAAAATCTACCACCATCTGTCCCTCTGCATTCCTATCCTGGATACCATATCTGCCCATCACTTCTTCATCCCCTCTATTGCCTTCACCAACATGTCCATTGAAGTCTGCACCAATTACCACTCTCTCATTTCTGGGAATATTCTGCATCACTTCATCCAACTCATTCCAGAACTTCTCCTTCTCTTCAGGTTCACATCCCACCTGTGGCGCATAGCCACTAACAACACTGAGCATCACACCTTCAATTTCCAATTTCAGACTCATAAGTCTATCTGACATTCTTTTCACCTCTAGGACGTTCCTTACAAACTCCTCCTTCAAGATGACTCCTACTCCATTTCTCTTCTTGTCAGCACCATAATAGTATAACTTAAAGCCTGCTCCTAAGCTTCTAGCCTTACTACCCTTCCACCTGGTCTCCTGGACACACAGTATATCCAGCTTCCTTCTCTGCATCGTGTCCATCAACTCTCTACCTTTTCCTGTCATAGTCCCAATATTCAAAGTCCCTACTCTCAGTCCCAGGCTCTTTCCTTTCCTCCTCTCTCTCTGCTTCCGAACACGCACTCCTCCTCTTCTTCTTCTTCTTGTTCTTCGACCCACAGTAGCCCGATTTCCATTAGTACCCTGTAGGTCATCAGTACCAATGGCGGTCGTTGTTAACCCGGTCCGCGACCCATCCGGTATGGTATAGTTATGGTTGACTCGCATGTTTGGTTTTGGCAAACGTTTTACGCCGGATGCCCCTCCTGACGCAACCCTCTGCATTTA
Organism: Fistularia commersonii; assembly: GCF_037954325.1. NCBI lineage: Eukaryota > Metazoa > Chordata > Actinopteri > Syngnathiformes > Fistulariidae > Fistularia > Fistularia commersonii. The sequence goes on from NW_028234020.1 coordinate 51,007, forward strand.
TCCGGGCTTGGGACCGGCACAGGGAGACACTGCTCCGTGCCCCCCCCCCCCAAAGGCAGGCTTGGAGAGACACGGGCCAGTGCCGCCCTGAGGCTGCATTACCCTCTCTTTCTTACATTTATTATAAAAATATGCTTATCTTCCTTTTAGCTCATCACACATGTCTTTATGATTTTCAGTCCATGCCTCAGCCGGCCTGAAGCTCCACTGATGCGCATGTGCGGATGCCTCTATCTAGCGGACATAAAATAAAGACAATCATTCAAATGTGAATGAGTCGGCGTGATGCTCCGGGATGTGTGGAGCTCAGGGAGCTCCACGAGTGAGGGAGTTAAGTTAGGGCGGGGGTGCAAGTAGGCTCTAGGATTCCCCGAGTCGGGGCGAGCGATGGGTTTAGAGGCGTATCGCATTGAAGATAATGGCCGCATATCCTTCTTGGACTTTTCTAAAGCCTTTGACTCGGTCGAACATCCATTTATCATAGCAACGCTCGAACATTTTGGATTTGGTTAAATATTCAGGAATGTGATCCGTGGGCTCTATGAGAATATTCATAGCTGTGTCACCCTGCCAAGCGGCACCACTCCGAGCTTCCATGTTGATGTGGGAATCCCCCAAGGTTGCCCCATCTCACCCTATTTATTTATAATTGCTACCGAAATGCTAGCCGTTTATGTTGAAAAGAGCAACGATATCCAAAAGTTAGACGTGCTGGGGACTGAAATTGTTATTAGCCTGCTGGCAGATGACACAACCTTAGTTTTGAAAAATGAACATCAAGTCCCAATAAGTGCCGAAAACAACCAAAACATTCTCCAAGGCTTCAGGATTGTCATTAAACTTAAAGAAATGCAAACTTCTTGCGCTGCATGACTCGCCACTAAAGGAAATCAGCGATGTTTCCATGAAATCAGAAATAAAATACTTGAGCATTTTCCTATCCAAGGACCAAACGTTAAATCAATCCAGGAACATTGAATCTAAACTGAATCAAAGTAAAGCTTAATTCTAATATATGGCTCCAGAGAGATTTATCAATATTAGGCCGGATATATTTGACTAAAATGGATGTGTTTATCCAGATGTATATACCCAGCGTATTCCAATGCTGCTCCAAATCAACTCGTAAAATCTGTTAACCAAATCAATTTCAACTTTATCTGGAGGAACAGACCACACCATCTAAGAAAAATCACATATGGTGAAAGAAACAAGTGAAGGAGGGCTGAAAGTGATAGAGTCGGACTGCTTGAATGGGACATTGAAGGTGAACTGGTTGAAATCCTGGATCAAACCTCATCGTTCTTTCTGGTATTGTACTCCAAACTACTTATTCAACAAAGTCGGCGGCCTGAGTCTTCTGCTTATCTCTGACTTGGATATCAACAAGATTCCTGTCAAATGTTCAGAGTTCCATAAACAAATATTATTATACTGGAAAATGATATACGTACACAATTTCTCACCACACAGTATAATAGTTTGGAACAATCGATATGTACTGCATGGCAACAAACCTCTGTTTTACAAGGAATGCTTTGAGAAAGGTATATGGTCGATAATTGACTTGATGGATGACACTGGCAGTCCTCTGGACAATGAGCAGTTCTGTACTACACACAGATTCAAGCCTCCCATATTAGAGTTGCTAAAGTTACGAAACGCACTGCCTCGACAATTTGTATTCCTGACCAAAAATATAATGACGCACCGAACCGTACAACCACAGTTACCCCGACTATCACTCCAGGGAATCTCAATTGTGGACAGAAAGCGCGGCAACTCCTTTATTAGGAAATGTTTCACAGGAAACTTATTCCCTGGACGTCAAAAAAAAAAAAAAGGATATTTTAAATAAATTTGATGAGGAATCGATTGCCACGCTGCGAACCATGTATCTGACTCTACCCATACCCCCAAGGCAAAAGAGACCCACTTCAAAATTATGACTGACATCTACCCATCTAAGGAATTATCGAGGGTACGCTTTAATTTTGAAGATAATATTTGTACATTTTGTGAAGACAACATTGAAACCACTGACCATATATTTTTTCTCCTTCTCATTCCATCGTCACCAGTTTCCTTCTCAAAAGATGATATAACATTCTGTTTACTTATAAGCAACATAACAGATGAACTCTGTGTCAATGTTCTTTTAGGCCTGGCCAAGTTCTTCATTCACAAGAACAGAATGCAAAAATGCTCCCCAAATTTTAATGTCTTCATAAACGATTTTGAAATATAAAAAAAAAAAAAAAAAATCCTTAAAACTTATGGAAAAATCCGAAAACAAAAAAATATAGTTACCCATGTCCGAGGTTCCTTTTTTTTTTGGTAAAAAAAAAAAAAAAAACAAAAAAAACAACTTGATTACATGTTACATTCCCCTTGCAATTTTTTTTTTTTTTTTTCGTTTTAATTTCTTATTTGTCTATCTATTGATTTAATTACTTCCTTTTAATTTCTTTTTTTGTCTCGCACTGTAAATTTCTCACAAACCTGTAACACTATTAACTTCTCATTACATACAGAACAAATGTCCTGATGTCCGTTGCTTCCTCATCCCTGGTTGTTTCATTGACATTCAGTTCTACCTTGCTATGTTTATTTGTACATCTGTATATTTGGGTGTACTATTTATGTTCAATTAAAAACAGTTTGATGTCTGAGATTCCTTGTGAACCGCCAACTTAATTACATGTTATATTCCCCTCACAATTTTTTTTTTTCGTTTTTAATTTTATTTTTCTATCTATTTATTTAATTATATCCTTTTAATTTTCTTTTTTTGTCTAGCATTAAAAATTTCTCGCAAACCGTTAACACTATTAACTTCTGATTACTTACACCACGATTGCGCTTATGCCCCCCCACCCATCCCGCTTTTTCCGTACGGAGGCAGACACTGAGATCGAAAGCAAATGGGTGTCATTGAAATGCAGTAACAGGGTGATAACAGCCGTGTTCGAAGTGTGTAGGGGCTTATAGGAGAGCAGAAGCACGTCACGCAATTCACCTGAGTTCGGAGGATCGGGAGTACCAGGGCCCATAGCGGAGAAGCGGAAGAGCGGAGTTATGTGTCTCTTCTCAAAGGCCGGGAAGCTGGGGGGCAGCAGGACCCCTTAGAACGGCTAATGTGAGCCTTCTCCGGACATAGATCACCCGGACTTATGACTGGAGCTCCCGGACCTCCGGGCACACACATATGTGAATGAGTGGATGAGCTAATGTCGGTTTGGTTGTGGATACGTTTCGGCCAATGCTATCAGCACAGCTATGATTATCCCCAGAACGTTGAGAACGAGCTCCCGGAACTCCAGACATGCGTATATAAAAGAGTGGAATTAAGGTGTGTGTGTGTGTGTGTGTGTGTGTGTGTGTGTGTATACGTGTGGGACAGAAGTAATGTTGGGGACAGAAATTGTTATTAGCCTGCTGGCAGATGACACAACCTTAGTTTTGAAAAATGAACATCAAGTCCCAATAAGTGCTGAAAAAAAACAAAACATTCTCCAAGGCTTCAGGATTGTCATTAAACTTAAAGAAATGCAAACTTCTTGCGCTGCATGACTCGCCACTAAAGGAAATCAGCGATGTTTCTATGAAATCAGAAATAAAATACTTGAGCATTTTCCTATTCAAGGACCAAACGTTAAATCAATCCAGGAACATTGAATCTAAACTGAATCAAAGTAAAGCTTAATTCTAATATATGGCTCCAGAGAGATTTATCAATATTAGGCCGGATATATTTGACTAAAATGGATGTGTTTATCCAGATGTATATACCCAGCATATTCCAATGCTGCTCCAAATCAACTCGTATAATCTGTTAACCAAATCAATTTCAACTTTATCTGGAGGAACAGACCACACCATCTAAGAAAAATCACATATGGTGAAAGAAACAAGTGAAGGAGGGCTGAAAGTGATAGAGTCGGACTGCTTGAATGGGACATTGAAGGTGAACTGGTTGAAATCCTGGATCAAACCTCATCGTTCTTTCTGGTATTGTACTCCAAACTACTTATTCAACAAAGTCGGCGGCCTGAGTCTTCTGCTTATCTCTGACTTGGATATCAACAAGATTCCTGTCAAATGTTCAGAGTTCCATAAACAAATATTATTATACTGGAAAATGATATACGTACACAATTTCTCACCACACAGTATAATAGTTTGGAACAATCGATATGTACTGCATGGCAACAAACCTCTGTTTTACAAGGAATGCTTTGAGAAAGGTATATGGTCGATAATTGACTTGATGGATGACACTGGCAGTCCTCTGGACAATGAGCAGTTCTGTACTACACACAGATTCAAGCCTCCCATATTAGAGTTGCTAAAGTTACGAAACGCACTGCCTCGACAATTTGTATTCCTGACCAAAAATATAATGACGCACCGAACCGTACAACCACAGTTACCCCGACTATCACTCCAGGGAATCTCAATTGTGGACAGAAAGCGCGGCAACTCCTTTATTAGGAAATGTTTCACAGGAAACTTATTCCCTGGACGTCAAAAAAAAAAAAAAGGATATTTTAAATAAATTTGATGAGGAATCGATTGCCACGCTGCGAACTATGTATCTGACTCTACCCATACCCCCAAGGCAAAAGAGACCCACTTCAAAATTATGACTGACATCTACCCATCTAAGGAATTATCGAGGGTACGCTTTAATTTTGAAGATAATATTTGTACATTTTGTGAAGACAACATTGAAACCACTGACCATATATTTTTTCTCCTTCTCATTCCATCGTCACCAGTTTCCTTCTCAAAAGATGATATAACATTCTGTTTACTTATAAGCAACATAACAGATGAACTCTGTGTCAATGTTCTTTTAGGCCTGGCCAAGTTCTTCATTCACAAGAACAGAATGCAAAAATGCTCCCCAAATTTTAATGTCTTCATAAACGATTTTGAAATATAAAAAAAAAAAAAAAAATCCTTAAAACTTATGGAAAAATCCGAAAACAAAAAAATATAGTTACCCATGTCCGAGGTTCCTTTTTTTTTTGGTAAAAAAAAAAAAAAAAAAAACAAAAAAAAACAACTTGATTACATGTTACATTCCCCTTGCAATTTTTTTTTTTTTTTTTTCGTTTTAATTTCTTATTTGTCTATCTATTGATTTAATTACTTCCTTTTAATTTCTTTTTTTGTCTCGCACTGTAAATTTCTCACAAACCTGTAACACTATTAACTTCTCATTACATACAGAACAAATGTCCTGATGTCCGTTGCTTCCTCATCCCTGGTTGTTTCATTGACATTCAGTTCTACCTTGCTATGTTTATTTGTACATTTGTATATTTGGGTGTACTATTTATGTTCAATTAAAAACAGTTTGATGTCTGAGATTCCTTGTGAACCGCCAACTTAATTACATGTTATATTCCCCTCACAATTTTTTTTTTTTCGTTTTTAATTTTATTTTTCTATCTATTTATTTAATTACATCCTTCTAATTTTCTTTTTTTGTCTAGCATTAAAAATTTCTCGCAAACCGTTAACACTATTAACTTCTGATTACTTACACCACGAATGCGCTTATGCCCCCCCACCCATCCCGCTTTTTCCGTACGGAGGCAGACACTGAGATCGAAAGCAAATGGGTGTCATTGAAATGCAGTAACAGGGTGATAACAGCCGTGTTCGAAGTGTGTAGGGGCTTATAGGAGAGCAGAAGCACGTCACGCAATTCACCTGAGTTCGGAGGATCGGGAGTACCAGGGCCCATAGCGGAGAAGCGGAAGAGCGGAGTTATGTGTCTCTTCTCAAAGGCGGGGAAGCTGGGGGGCAGCAGGACCCCTTAGACCGGCTAAGGTGAGCCTACTCCGGACAGAGATCACCCGGAGTTATGACTGGAGCTCCCGGACCTCTGGGCACACACATATGTGAATGAGTGGATGAGCTAATGTTGGTTTGGTTGTGGATACGTTTCGGCCAATGCTATCAGCACAGCGATGATGAGTTCAGGTGTGTCTGTGTGTGTTTGTGTGTTTGTGTGTGTGTGTGTGTGTGTGTGTGTGTGTGCGTGTGTTTGTGTGTGTGTGAGAGTTTGTTTTTGTGGGTTGGGGGGGGTTCCCGCGGACACGGAGTACCAGGGCCTGGAGCGGATGAGGTGAGGAGCGGAGGAGAGCAGAAGCCCGGACCGTGATTCGCTTGTGTCCAGCGGTTCGGGAGTTCCAGGGCCCGAAACGGAGGAGCGGAGGAGCGGAGGAGCGGAGGAGCGGAGGAGCGGAGGAGCGGAGGAGCGGAGGAGCGGAGGACAGCAAAACCCCTTTCTGCAATTCGCCTGAGTCCGGCGGATCGGTAGTACCTGGTTCCGCAGCGGATGAGCGGAGGAGTGGAGGAGATGTTTCTCTTCTCAGAGGCGGCGAGGGGGGGGGGGCAGGACCCCTTACCCTTATCCCCCCCGGACGTTTGAGTGGAGCTCCCGGACCTCCGGGCACGCACATGCGAATGACTGGATCACAGGGAGTGCCAGGGCCTGGAGCGGATGAGCAGAGGAGAGGCGGAGGGCAGAAGCCCGGCCCTGTTCAAGAGTTCCAGGGTCCAAAGCGGGGGAGCGAAGAAGCGGAGGAGGGGAGGAGAGCAGAAGAGCAAAAAACTGGCCCGGAATTCACCGAAGTCCCGCGGATCGGGAGTTCCAGGGCCCGGAGCGGAAGAGCGGAGGAGCGGAGGAGAGGAGGAGCGGAGCAAAGCTAAGCCCGTCTTAACAACAAGGAAATTACAGATGAGGCTATAATTTCTAATGAAAACTTTAAATTCTATAGCCACGTATACACTTCGACATTGTCAAAAAGCGATTGTGACTCCTTTCCATTAAATATTCCTCAATATATCCCAAAAATAAACAACAAACAATATATGATTGTTTATATATGTTTATATATAAACAACAAAAAATATACAGTTTGATGTCTGAGATTCCTTGTGAATCGCCAACTTAATTACATGTCGTATTCCCCTTGCATTTTTTTTTTTTGGTTTTAATTTCATTTGTCTATCTATTTATCTAATTATTTCCTTTTAATTTCGTTTTTTGTCTAGCACTGTAAATTTCTCACAAACCTGTAACACTATTAACTTCTCATTACATACAGAACAAATGTCCTCATGTCCGTTGCTTCCTCATGCCTGGTTGTTTCATTGACATTCAGTTCTACCTTGCTATGTTTATTTGTACATTTGTATATTTGGGTGTACTATTTATGTTCAATTAAAAACAGTTTGATGTCTGAGATTCCCTGTGAACCGCCAACTTAATTACATGTTATATTCCCCTCACAATTTTTTTTTTTTCCTTTTTAATTTTATTTTTCTATCTATTTATTTAATTATATCCTTTTAATTTTCTTTTTTTGTCTAGCATTAAAAATTTCTCGCAAACCGTTAACACTATTAACTTCTGATTACTTACAGCACGAATGCGCTTATGCCCCCCCACCCCCCACCCCCCGCTTTTCCGTACGGTGGCAGACACTGAGATCGAAAGCAAATGGGTGTCATTGAAATGCAGTAACAGGGTGATAACAGCCGTGTTCGAAATGTGTAGGGGCTTATAGGAGAGCAGAAGCACGTCACGCAATTCACCTGAGTTCGGAGGATCGGGAGTACCAGGGCCCATAGCGGAGAAGCGGAAGAGCGGAGTTATGTGTCTCTTCTCAAAGGCCGGGAAGCTGGGGGGCAGCAGGACCCCTTAGAGCGGCTAATGTGAGCCTTCTCCGGACATAGATCACCCGGACTTATGACTGGAGCTCCCGGACCTCTGGGCACACACATATGTGAATGAGTGGATGAGCTAATGTTGGTTTGGTTGTGGAAACGTTTCGGCCAATGCTATTAGCACAGCTATGATGAGTTCAGGTGTGTCTCTGTGTGTTTGTGTGTTTGTGTGTGTGTATGCGTGTGTATGTGTGTGTGTGTGTGTGTGTGTGTGTGTGTGTGCGTGTGTTTGTGTGTGTGTGAGAGTTTGTTTTTGTGGGTTGGGGGGGGTTCCCGCGGACACGGAGTACCAGGGCCTGGAGCGGATGAGGTGAGGAGCGGAGGAGAGCAGAAGCCCGGACCGTGATTCGCTTGTGTCCAGCGGTTCGGGAGTTCCAGGGCCCGAAACGGAGGAGCGGAGGAGCGGAGGACGGCAAAACCCCTTTCTGCAATTCGCCTGAGTCCGGCGGATCGGTAATACCTGGTTCCGCAGCGGAGGAGCGGAGGAGTGGAGGAGATGTTTCTCTTCTCAGAGGCGGCGAGGGGTGGGGACAGGACACCTTACCCTTACCCCCCCCGGACGTTTGAGTGGAGCTCCCGGACCTCCGGGCACGCACATGCGAATGACTGGATCACAGGGAGTGCCAGGGCCTGGAGCGGATGAGCAGAGGAGAGGCGGAGGGCAGAAGCCCGGCCCTGTTCAAGAGTTCCAGGGTCCAAAGCGGGGGAGCGAAGAAGCGGAGGAGGGGAGGAGAGCAGAAGAGCAAAAAACTGGCCCGGCATTCACCGAAGTCCCGCGGATCGGGAGTTCCAGGGCCCGGAGCGGAAGAGCGGAGGAGCGGAGGAGAGGAGGAGCGGAGCAAAGCGGAAGCCCGTCTTAACAACAAGGAAATTACAGATGAGGCTATAATTTCTAATGAAAACTTTAAATTCTATAGCCACGTATACACTTCGACATTGTCAAAAAGCGATTGTGACTCCTTTCCATTAAATATTCCTCAATATATCCCAAAAATAAACAACAAACAATATATGTTTGTTTATATATGTTTATATATAAACAACAAAAAATATACAGTTTGATGTCTGAGATTCCTTGTGAATCGCCAACTTAATTACATGTCGTATTCCCCTTGCATTTTTTTTTTTTGGTTTTAATTTCATTTGTCTATCTATTTATCTAATTATTTCCTTTTAATTTCGTTTTTTGTCTAGCACTGTAAATTTCTCACAAACCTGTAACACTATTAACTTCTCATTACATACAGAACAAATGTCCTCATGTCCGTTGCTTCCTCATGCCTGGTTGTTTCATTGACATTCAGTTCTAACTTGCTATGTTTATTTGTACATTTGTATATTTGGGTGTACTATTTATGTTCAATTAAAAACAGTTTGATGTCTGAGATTCCCTGTGAACCGCCAACTTAATTACATGTTATATTCCCCTCACAATTTTTTTTTTTTCGTTTTTAATTTTATTTTTCTATCTATTTATTTAATTATATCCTTTTAATTTTCTTTTTTTGTCTAGCATTAAAAATTTCTCGCAAACCGTTAACACTATTAACTTCTGATTACTTACAGCACGAATGCGCTTATGCCCCCCCACCCCCCACCCCCCCGCTTTTCCGTACGGTGGCAGACACTGAGATCGAAAGCAAATGGGTGTCATTGAAATGCAGTAACAGGGTGATAACAGCCGTGTTCGAAGTGTGTAGGGGCTTATAGGAGAGCAGAAGCACGTCACGCAATTCACCTGAGTTCGGAGGATCGGGAGTACCAGGGCCCATAGCGGAGAAGCGGAAGAGCGGAGTTATGTGTCTCTTCTCAAAGGCCGGGAAGCTGGGGGGCAGCAGGACCCCTTAGAGCGGCTAATGTGAGCCTTCTCCGGACATAGATCACCCGGACTTATGACTGGAGCTCCCGGACCTCCGGGCACACACATATGTGAATGAGTGGATGAGCTAATGTTGGTTTGGTTGTGGAAACGTTTCGGCCAATGCTATTAGCACAGCTATGATGAGTTCAGGTGTGTCTGTGTGTGTTTGTGTGTTTGTGTGTGTGTATGCGTGTGTATGTGTGTGTGTGTGTGTGTGTGTGTGTGTGCGTGTGTTTGTGTGTGTGTGAGAGTTTGTTTTTGTGGGTTGGGGGGGGTTCCCGCGGACACGGAGTACCAGGGCCTGGAGCGGATGAGGTGAGGAGCGGAGGAGAGCAGAAGCCCGGACCGTGATTCGCTTGTGTCCAGCGGTTCGGGAGTTCCAGGGCCCGAAACGGAGGAGCGGAGGAGCAGAGGACGGCAAAACCCCTTTCTGCAATTCGCCTGAGTCCGGCGGATCGGTAATACCTGGTTCCGCAGCGGAGGAGCGGAGGAGTGGAGGAGATGTTTCTCTTCTCAGAGGCGGCGAGGGGGGGGGACAGGACCCCTTACCCTTACCCCCCCCGGACGTTTGAGTGGAGCTCCCGGACCTCCGGGCACGCACATGCGAATGACTGGATCACAGGGAGTGCCAGGGCCTGGAGCGGATGAGCAGAGGAGAGGCGGAGGGCAGAAGCCCGGCCCTGTTCAAGAGTTCCAGGGTCCAAAGCGGGGGAGCGAAGAAGCGGAGGAGGGGAGGAGAGCAGAAGAGCAAAAAACTGGCCCGGAATTCACCGAAGTCCCGCGGATCGGGAGTTCCAGGGCCCGGAGCGGAAGAGCGGAGGAGAGGAGGAGCGGAGCAAAGCGGAAGCCCGTCTTAACAACAAGGAAATTACAGATGAGGCTATCATTTCCAATGAAAACTTTAAATTCTATAGCCACCTATACACTTCGACATTGTCAAAAAGCGATTGTGACTCCTTTCCATTAAATATTCCTCAATATATCCCAAAAATAAACAACAAACAATATATGTTTGTTTATATATGTTTATATATAAACAACAAAAAATATACAGTTTGATGTCTGAGATTCCTTGTGAATCGCCAACTTAATTACATGTTGTATTCCCCTTGCATTTTTTTTTTTCGGTTTTAATTTCATTGGTCTATCTATTTATTTAATTATTTCCTTTTAATTTCTTTTTTTGTCTAGCAATGTAAATTTCTCACAAACCGTTAACACTATTAACTTCTGAATACATACAGAACGAATGTCCTTATGTCCTTTTCTTCTTCATGCCTGGTTGTTTAATTGACATTCAGTTCTACCTTGCCATGTTTATTTGTACATTTGCGTGTACTATTTATGTTCAATTAAAAAAAAAAAAAAAAAAAGAATGAGAGGCTGAGAAAATCTCCATGTCTCTCTCTCTCCCCCCCTTAATGCTCCCCCGCTTTTTCCGTACGTTGGCAGACAATGAGATCAAAAGCAAATGGGTGTCATCGTAATGCAGTAACAGGGTGATAAAGGCCATGTTAGAAGTGTGTATGGGCTTATTTTACAGGCTTTCCCCTGGTACTCCATGGATTACCAGGGGCGTTTCTGCCGTGAAGCTGAAAGGAGCTGTTTCGGTGTTCCTGTTTATAAATCCACTCAGCAATGAGGTGAAAAGCACATCGGTATCGATATAATTCGGTAACAGGGCGATAACATCCATGTATTCCGCTCTGGGCCCTGGTACTCCTCGGGGGGGTGAACGCCGGGCCGAACTAGTCCTGGTACTCCATGGAGTACCAGAGGCCCGCCGCAGTGAGAGTAAATGGAGCAATTTGGGTGTTCAATTGTAAAAAGCGGCCTAAAATCCGTGTGGAAAGCAAACGAGTGTTGTTTTAAGACAGTGTGAGG
>NW_028234020.1:70000-95000 GCF_037954325.1 Fistularia commersonii
GCCTTCACCAACATGTCCATTGAAGTCTGCACCAATTACCACTCTCTCATTTCTGGGAATATTCTGCATCACTTCATCCAACTCATTCCAGAACTTCTCCTTCTCTTCAGGTTCACATCCCACCTGTGGCGCATAGCCACTAACAACACTGAGCATCACACCTTCAATTTCCAATTTCAGACTCATAAGTCTATCTGACATTCTTTTCACCTCTAGGACGTTCCTTACAAACTCCTCCTTCAAGATGACTCCTACTCCATTTCTCTTCTTGTCAGCACCATAATCTTCTTCTTCTTCTTCTTCTTTCGGCTTTTCCCGTTAGGGGTCGCCACAGCGAGTCAACTTTCTCCATCTAACCCTATTCTCTGTATCTTCCTCTCTCACACCAGCTACTTTCATATCCTCTCTCACTACGTCCATAAATCTTCTCTTTGGTCTTCCTCGAGACCTCTTGCCTGGCAGCTCCAATTCCAGCATCCGTCTACCAATATATTCACTATCTCTTCTCTGTACATGACCGAACCATCTCAGTCTGGCTTCTCTGACCTTCTCTCCAAAACATCGAACATGTGCCGTCCCTCTGATAGATTCATTCCTGATCCTCTCCATCCTGGTCACTCCCAAAGAGAACCTCAACATCTTCATCTCTGCAACCTCTAGTTCTGCCTGCTGTCTTTTGGTCATTGTAACAGTTTCTAGTCCATACATCATCGCTGGTCTCACCACTGTCTTGTACACCTTTCCTTTTATTCTGGCCGATAGTCTTCTATCACATAGTACCCCTGACACTTTTCTCCACCCATTCCAACCTGCTTGGACCCGTCTCTTCACCTCTTTTCCGCACTCTCCGTTGCTCTGGACTGTTGACCCTAAGTACCTGAAATCCTCCAGCTTCTTGATCTCCATTCCCTGTAGCCTCACCGCTCCACCCGAGTTCCTCTCATTCACACACATATATTCTGTCTTGCTGCGACTAACTTTCATTCCTCTCCTTTCCAGAGCATACCTCCACCTCTCTAGATTTTCCTCTACCTGTTGTCTGCTCTCACTACAGATCACAATGTCATCCGCAAACATCATGGTCCATGGGGATTCCTGTCTAACCTCATCTGTCAGCCTATCCATCACCATTGCGAACAAGAAGGGGCTCAGTGCTGATCCCTGATGGAGTCCCACCTCCACCTTGAACTTCTCTGTTACCCCTACAGCACACCGTACCAGTGTCTCACAGCTAGCATACATGTCCTGCACCAGTCCAACATACTTCTCTGCCACTCCAGACTTCCTCATACAATACCAGAGCTCCTCTCTTGGCACCCTGTCATATGCTTTTTCTAGGTCTACAAAAACGCAGTGCAACTCCCTCTGGCCTTCTCTGTACTTTTCTATTAGCATTCTCAACGCAAATACTGCATCTGTAGTACTCTTCCTAGGCATGAAGCCATACTGCTGTTCACAAATGCTGACTTCTGCTCTCAGTCTAGTTTCCACTACTCTTTCCCATAACTTCATTGTATGGCTCATCAACTTTATCCCTCTGTAGTTGCCACAATTCTGCACATCCCCTTTATTCTTAAAAATAGGCACCATCACACTTTGTCTCCATTCTTCAGGCATCTTCTCACTCTCTAAGATCCTGTTGAATAATCTAGTCAGAAAATCTACCGCTGCCTCTCCTAGACACTTCCACACCTCCACAGGTATATCATCAGGACCAACTGCTTTTCCACTCTTCATCCTCTTCAATGCCTTCCTCACTTCACTTTTACTAATTTTTGCTACTTTGTGGTCTACAATAGTCACCTCTTCTACCCTTGCCTCTCTTTCATTTTCCACATTCATCAGTTCTTCAAAGTACTCTTTCCATCTTCCCATCACTCTTCTAGCATCTGTCAATACATTTCCCTCTCTGTCCTTTATCACCCGGACCTGTTGTACATCCTTTGCATCTTTATCTCTCTGTCTCGCCAACCTGTATAGATCATTCTCACCCTCCTTACTATCCAACCGAGCATACAAGTCATCATAAGCCCTTTGTTTTGCCTTTGCTACCTCTATCTTTACCTTTCGCCGCACCTCCCTGAACTCCTGTCTGTTCTCTTCAGTCCTCTCAGTATCCCACTTCTTCTTCGCTAACCGCTTTCTCTGTATACACTCCTGCACTTCCTCATTCCACCACCAAGTCTCCTTATCTACTTTCCTTCCAGATGACACACCAAGTACTCTTTTACCTGTCTCCCTGATAACACTAGCTGTAGTTGTCCAATCATCTGGAAGCTCACCCTGACCACCCAGACCCTTTCTCAACTCCTCCCTGAAAACCATGCAACACTCCTCCCTTTTCAGCTTCCACCATTTTGTCCTCTGCTCTGCCTTTGTCCTCTTCATCTTCCTTGTCACCAGAGTCATCCTACAAACCACCATCCTATGCTGTCTGGCTACACTCTCACCTACAACTACTTTGCAGTCACTAATCTCTTTCAGGTTACCCCGTCTATACAAGATGTAGTCTACCTGCGTGCTCCTACCTCCGCTCTTATAAGTTACCCTATGTTCCTGTTTTTTCTGGAAAAAGGTGTTCACTACAGCCATTTCCATCCTTTTTGCAAAATCTACCACCATCTGTCCCTCTGCATTCCTATCCTTGATACCAAATCTGCCCATCACTTCTTCATCCCCTCTATTGCCTTCACCAACATGTCCATTGAAGTCTGCACCAATGACCACTCTCTCATTTCTGGGGATATTCTGCATCACTTCATCTAACTCATTCCAGAACTTCTCCTTCTCTTCAGATTCACATCCCACCTGCGGGGCATAGCCACTAACAACATTGAGCATCACACCTTCGATTTCCAGTTTCAGACTCATAAGTCTATCTGACATTCTTTTCACCTCTAGGACGTTCCTAACAAACTCCTCCTTCAAGATAACTCCTACTCCATTTCTCTTCTTGTCAGTACCATAATAGTACAACTTAAAGCCTGCTCCTAAGCTTCTAGCCTTACTACCTTTCCACCTGGTCTCCTGGACACACAGTATATCCACCTTCCTTCTCTGCATCATGTCGACCAGCTCTCTACCTTTTCCTGTCATAGTCCCAACATTCAAAGTCCCTACTCTCAGTCCCAGACTCTTTCCCTTCCTCCTCTCTCTCTGCTTCCGAACACGCACTCCTCCTCTTCTTCTTGTTCTTGTTCTTCGACCCACAGTAGCCCAATTTCCATTAGTACCCTGTAGGTCATCAGTACCAATGGCGGTCGTTGTTAACCCGGTCCGCGACCGATCCGGTATGGTATAGTTTTGGTTGTCTCGCATATTTGGTTTTGGCAAAAGTTTTACGCCGGATGCCCTTCCTGACGCAACCCTCTGCATTTATCCGGGCTTGGGACCGGCACAGGGAGACACTGCTCCGTGCCCCCCCAAGGCAGGCTTGGAGAGGCACGGGCCAGTGCCGCCCTGAGGCTGCATTTTGTCAGCACCATAATAGTATAACTTAAAGCCTGCTCCTAAGCTTCTAGCCTTACTACCCTTCCACCTGGTCTCCTGGACACACAGTATATCCAGCTTCCTTCTCTGCATCGTGTCCATCAACTCTCTACCTTTTCCTGTCATAGTCCCAATATTCAAAGTCCCTACTCTCAGTCCCAGGCTCTTTCCTTTCCTCCTCTCTCTCTGCTTCCGAACACGCACTCCTCCTCTTCTTCTTCTTCTTGTTCTTCGACCCACAGTAGCCCGATTTCCATTAGTACCCTGTAGGTCATCAGTACCAATGGCGGTCGTTGTTAACCCGGTCCGCGACCCATCCGGTATGGTATAGTTATGGTTGACTCGCATGTTTGGTTTTGGCAAACGTTTTACGCCGGATGCCCCTCCTGACGCAACCCTCTGCATTTATCCGGGCTTGGGACCGGCACAGGGAGACACTGCTCCGTGCCCCCCCCCCCCCCCAAAGGCAGGCTTGGAGAGACACGGGCCAGTGCCGCCCTGAGGCTGCATTACCCTCTCTTTCTTACATTTATTATAAAAATATGCTTATCTTCCTTTTAGCTCATCACACATGTCTTTATGATTTTCAGTCCATGCCTCAGCCGGCCTGAAGCTCCACTGATGCGCATGTGCGGATGCCTCTATCTAGCGGACATAAAATAAAGACAATCATTCAAATGTGAATGAGTCGGCGTGATGCTCCGGGATGTGTGGAGCTCAGGGAGCTCCACGAGTGAGGGAGTTAAGTTAGGGCGGGGGTGCAAGTAGGCTCTAGGATTCCCCGAGTCGGGGCGAGCGATGGGTTTAGAGGCGTATCGCATTGAAGATAATGGCCGCATATCCTTCTTGGACTTTTCTAAAGCCTTTGACTCGGTCGAACATCCATTTATCATAGCAACGCTCGAACATTTTGGATTTGGTTAAATATTCAGGAATGTGATCCGTGGGCTCTATGAGAATATTCATAGCTGTGTCACCCTGCCAAGCGGCACCACTCCGAGCTTCCATGTTGATGTGGGAATCCCCCAAGGTTGCCCCATCTCACCCTATTTATTTATAATTGCTACCGAAATGCTAGCCGTTTATGTTGAAAAGAGCAACGATATCCAAAAGTTAGACGTGCTGGGGACTGAAATTGTTATTAGCCTGCTGGCAGATGACACAACCTTAGTTTTGAAAAATGAACATCAAGTCCCAATAAGTGCCGAAAACAACCAAAACATTCTCCAAGGCTTCAGGATTGTCATTAAACTTAAAGAAATGCAAACTTCTTGCGCTGCATGACTCGCCACTAAAGGAAATCAGCGATGTTTCCATGAAATCAGAAATAAAATACTTGAGCATTTTCCTATCCAAGGACCAAACGTTAAATCAATCCAGGAACATTGAATCTAAACTGAATCAAAGTAAAGCTTAATTCTAATATATGGCTCCAGAGAGATTTATCAATATTAGGCCGGATATATTTGACTAAAATGGATGTGTTTATCCAGATGTATATACCCAGCGTATTCCAATGCTGCTCCAAATCAACTCGTAAAATCTGTTAACCAAATCAATTTCAACTTTATCTGGAGGAACAGACCACACCATCTAAGAAAAATCACATATGGTGAAAGAAACAAGTGAAGGAGGGCTGAAAGTGATAGAGTCGGACTGCTTGAATGGGACATTGAAGGTGAACTGGTTGAAATCCTGGATCAAACCTCATCGTTCTTTCTGGTATTGTACTCCAAACTACTTATTCAACAAAGTCGGCGGCCTGAGTCTTCTGCTTATCTCTGACTTGGATATCAACAAGATTCCTGTCAAATGTTCAGAGTTCCATAAACAAATATTATTATACTGGAAAATGATATACGTACACAATTTCTCACCACACAGTATAATAGTTTGGAACAATCGATATGTACTGCATGGCAACAAACCTCTGTTTTACAAGGAATGCTTTGAGAAAGGTATATGGTCGATAATTGACTTGATGGATGACACTGGCAGTCCTCTGGACAATGAGCAGTTCTGTACTACACACAGATTCAAGCCTCCCATATTAGAGTTGCTAAAGTTACGAAACGCACTGCCTCGACAATTTGTATTCCTGACCAAAAATATAATGACGCACCGAACCGTACAACCACAGTTACCCCGACTATCACTCCAGGGAATCTCAATTGTGGACAGAAAGCGCGGCAACTCCTTTATTAGGAAATGTTTCACAGGAAACTTATTCCCTGGACGTCAAAAAAAAAAAAAAGGATATTTTAAATAAATTTGATGAGGAATCGATTGCCACGCTGCGAACCATGTATCTGACTCTACCCATACCCCCAAGGCAAAAGAGACCCACTTCAAAATTATGACTGACATCTACCCATCTAAGGAATTATCGAGGGTACGCTTTAATTTTGAAGATAATATTTGTACATTTTGTGAAGACAACATTGAAACCACTGACCATATATTTTTTCTCCTTCTCATTCCATCGTCACCAGTTTCCTTCTCAAAAGATGATATAACATTCTGTTTACTTATAAGCAACATAACAGATGAACTCTGTGTCAATGTTCTTTTAGGCCTGGCCAAGTTCTTCATTCACAAGAACAGAATGCAAAAATGCTCCCCAAATTTTAATGTCTTCATAAACGATTTTGAAATATAAAAAAAAAAAAAAAAAAATCCTTAAAACTTATGGAAAAATCCGAAAACTAAAAAATATAGTTACCCATGTCCGAGGTTCCTTTTTTTTTTGGTAAAAAAAAAAAAACAAAAAAAAAAAAACAACTTGATTACATGTTACATTCCCCTTGCAATTTTTTTTTTTTTTTTTCGTTTTAATTTCTTATTTGTCTATCTATTGATTTAATTACTTCCTTTTAATTTCTTTTTTTGTCTCGCACTGTAAATTTCTCACAAACCTGTAACACTATTAACTTCTCATTACATACAGAACAAATGTCCTGATGTCCGTTGCTTCCTCATCCCTGGTTGTTTCATTGACATTCAGTTCTACCTTGCTATGTTTATTTGTACATCTGTATATTTGGGTGTACTATTTATGTTCAATTAAAAACAGTTTGATGTCTGAGATTCCTTGTGAACCGCCAACTTAATTACATGTTATATTCCCCTCACAATTTTTTTTTTTCGTTTTTAATTTTATTTTTCTATCTATTTATTTAATTATATCCTTTTAATTTTCTTTTTTTGTCTAGCATTAAAAATTTCTCGCAAACCGTTAACACTATTAACTTCTGATTACTTACACCACGATTGCGCTTATGCCCCCCCACCCATCCCGCTTTTTCCGTACGGAGGCAGACACTGAGATCGAAAGCAAATGGGTGTCATTGAAATGCAGTAACAGGGTGATAACAGCCGTGTTCGAAGTGTGTAGGGGCTTATAGGAGAGCAGAAGCACGTCACGCAATTCACCTGAGTTCGGAGGATCGGGAGTACCAGGGCCCATAGCGGAGAAGCGGAAGAGCGGAGTTATGTGTCTCTTCTCAAAGGCCGGGAAGCTGGGGGGCAGCAGGACCCCTTAGAGCGGCTAATGTGAGCCTTCTCCGGACATAGATCACCCGGACTTATGACTGGAGCTCCCGGACCTCCGGGCACACACATATGTGAATGAGTGGATGAGCTAATGTCGGTTTGGTTGTGGATACGTTTCGGCCAATGCTATCAGCACAGCTATGATTATCCCCAGAACGTTGAGAACGAGCTCCCGGAACTCCAGACATGCGTATATAAAAGAGTGGAATTAAGGTGTGTGTGTGTGTGTGTGTGTGTGTGTGTGTGTGTATACGTGTGGGACAGAAGTAATGTTGGGGACAGAAATTGTTATTAGCCTGCTGGCAGATGACACAACCTTAGTTTTGAAAAATGAACATCAAGTCCCAATAAGTGCTGAAAAAAACCAAAACATTCTCCAAGGCTTCAGGATTGTCATTAAACTTAAAGAAATGCAAACTTCTTGCGCTGCATGACTCGCCACTAAAGGAAATCAGCGATGTTTCTATGAAATCAGAAATAAAATACTTGAGCATTTTCCTATTCAAGGACCAAACGTTAAATCAATCCAGGAACATTGAATCTAAACTGAATCAAAGTAAAGCTTAATTCTAATATATGGCTCCAGAGAGATTTATCAATATTAGGCCGGATATATTTGACTAAAATGGATGTGTTTATCCAGATGTATATACCCAGCGTATTCCAATGCTGCTCCAAATCAACTCGTATAATCTGTTAACCAAATCAATTTCAACTTTATCTGGAGGAACAGACCACACCATCTAAGAAAAATCACATATGGTGAAAGAAACAAGTGAAGGAGGGCTGAAAGTGATAGAGTCGGACTGCTTGAATGGGACATTGAAGGTGAACTGGTTGAAATCCTGGATCAAACCTCATCGTTCTTTCTGGTATTGTACTCCAAACTACTTATTCAACAAAGTCGGCGGCCTGAGTCTTCTGCTTATCTCTGACTTGGATATCAACAAGATTCCTGTCAAATGTTCAGAGTTCCATAAACAAATATTATTATACTGGAAAATGATATACGTACACAATTTCTCACCACACAGTATAATAGTTTGGAACAATCGATATGTACTGCATGGCAACAAACCTCTGTTTTACAAGGAATGCTTTGAGAAAGGTATATGGTCGATAATTGACTTGATGGATGACACTGGCAGTCCTCTGGACAATGAGCAGTTCTGTACTACACACAGATTCAAGCCTCCCATATTAGAGTTGCTAAAGTTACGAAACGCACTGCCTCGACAATTTGTATTCCTGACCAAAAATATA
The DNA here is from genome assembly GCF_037954325.1 of Fistularia commersonii. Classification (NCBI taxonomy): domain Eukaryota; kingdom Metazoa; phylum Chordata; class Actinopteri; order Syngnathiformes; family Fistulariidae; genus Fistularia; species Fistularia commersonii. The sequence goes on from NW_028234020.1 coordinate 78,305, forward strand.
ATGACGCACCGAACCGTACAACCACAGTTACCCCGACTATCACTCCAGGGAATCTCAATTGTGGACAGAAAGCGCGGCAACTCCTTTATTAGGAAATGTTTCACAGGAAACTTATTCCCTGGACGTCAAAAAAAAAAAAAAGGATATTTTAAATAAATTTGATGAGGAATCGATTGCCACGCTGCGAACCATGTATCTGACTCTACCCATACCCCCAAGGCAAAAGAGACCCACTTCAAAATTATGACTGACATCTACCCATCTAAGGAATTATCGAGGGTACGCTTTAATTTTGAAGATAATATTTGTACATTTTGTGAAGACAACATTGAAACCACTGACCATATATTTTTTCTCCTTCTCATTCCATCGTCACCAGTTTCCTTCTCAAAAGATGATATAACATTCTGTTTACTTATAAGCAACATAACAGATGAACTCTGTGTCAATGTTCTTTTAGGCCTGGCCAAGTTCTTCATTCACAAGAACAGAATGCAAAAATGCTCCCCAAATTTTAATGTCTTCATAAACGATTTTGAAATATAAAAAAAAAAAAAAAAAAATCCTTAAAACTTATGGAAAAATCCAAAAACTAAAAAATATAGTTACCCATGTCCGAGGTTCCTTTTTTTTTTGGTAAAAAAAAAAAAAAAAAAAAAAAAAAAACAACTTGATTACATGTTACATTCCCCTTGCAATTTTTTTTTTTTTTTTTTCGTTTTAATTTCTTATTTGTCTATCTATTGATTTAATTACTTCCTTTTAATTTCTTTTTTTGTCTCGCACTGTAAATTTCTCACAAACCTGTAACACTATTAACTTCTCATTACATACAGAACAAATGTCCTGATGTCCGTTGCTTCCTCATCCCTGGTTGTTTCATTGACATTCAGTTCTACCTTGCTATGTTTATTTGTACATTTGTATATTTGGGTGTACTATTTATGTTCAATTAAAAACAGTTTGATGTCTGAGATTCCTTGTGAACCGCCAACTTAATTACATGTTATATTCCCCTCACAATTTTTTTTTTTCGTTTTTAATTTTATTTTTCTATCTATTTATTTAATTATATCCTTCTAATTTTCTTTTTTTGTCTAGCATTAAAAATTTCTCGCAAACCGTTAACACTATTAACTTCTGATTACTTACACCACGAATGCGCTTATGCCCCCCCACCCATCCCGCTTTTTCCGTACGGAGGCAGACACTGAGATCGAAAGCAAATGGGTGTCATTGAAATGCAGTAACAGGGTGATAACAGCCGTGTTCGAAGTGTGTAGGGGCTTATAGGAGAGCAGAAGCACGTCACGCAATTCACCTGAGTTCGGAGGATCGGGAGTACCAGGGCCCATAGCGGAGAAGCGGAAGAGCGGAGTTATGTGTCTCTTCTCAAAGGCGGGGAAACTGGGGGGCAGCAGGACCCCTTAGACCGGCTAATGTGAGTCTTCTCCGGACATAGATCACCCGGACTTATGACTGGAGCTCCCGGACCTCTGGGCACACACATATGTGAATGACTGGATGAGCTAATGTTGGTTTGGTTGTGGATACGTTTCGGCCAATGCTATCAGCACAGCTATGATTATCCCCAGAACGTTGAGAACGAGCTCCCGGAACTCCAGACATGCGTATATAAAAGAGTGGAATTAAGGTGTGTGTGTGTGTGTGTGTGTGTGTGTGTGTGTGTGTGTGTGTGTGTGTATACGTGTGGGACAGAAGTAATGTTGGGGACAGAAATTGTTATTAGCCTGCTGGCAGATGACACAACCTTAGTTTTGAAAAATGAACATCAAGTCCCAATAAGTGCTGAAAACAACCAAAACATTCTCCAAGGCTTCAGGATTGTCATTAAACTTAAAGAAATGCAAACTTCTTGCGCTGCATGACTCGCCACTAAAGGAAATCAGCGATGTTTCTATGAAATCAGAAATAAAATACTTGAGCATTTTCCTATTCAAGGACCAAACGTTAAATCAATCCAGGAACATTGAATCTAAACTGAATCAAAGTAAAGCTTAATTCTAATATATGGCTCCAGAGAGATTTATCAATATTAGGCCGGATATATTTGACTAAAATGGATGTGTTTATCCAGATGTATATACCCAGCGTATTCCAATGCTGCTCCAAATCAACTCGTATAATCTGTTAACCAAATCAATTTCAACTTTATCTGGAGGAACAGACCACACCATCTAAGAAAAATCACATATGGTGAAAGAAACAAGTGAAGGAGGGCTGAAAGTGATAGAGTCGGACTGCTTGAATGGGACATTGAAGGTGAACTGGTTGAAATCCTGGATCAAACCTCATCGTTCTTTCTGGTATTGTACTCCAAACTACTTATTCAACAAAGTCGGCGGCCTGAGTCTTCTGCTTATCTCTGACTTGGATATCAACAAGATTCCTGTCAAATGTTCAGAGTTCCATAAACAAATATTATTATACTGGAAAATGATATACGTACACAATTTCTCACCACACAGTATAATAGTTTGGAACAATCGATATGTACTGCATGGCAACAAACCTCTGTTTTACAAGGAATGCTTTGAGAAAGGTATATGGTCGATAATTGACTTGATGGATGACACTGGCAGTCCTCTGGACAATGAGCAGTTCTGTACTACACACAGATTCAAGCCTCCCATATTAGAGTTGCTAAAGTTACGAAACGCACTGCCTCGACAATTTGTATTCCTGACCAAAAATATAATGACGCACCGAACCGTACAACCACAGTTACCCCGACTATCACTCCAGGGAATCTCAATTGTGGACAGAAAGCGCGGCAACTCCTTTATTAGGAAATGTTTCACAGGAAACTTATTCCCTGGACGTCAAAAAAAAAAAAAAGGATATTTTAAATAAATTTGATGAGGAATCGATTGCCACGCTGCGAACCATGTATCTGACTCTACCCATACCCCCAAGGCAAAAGAGACCCACTTCAAAATTATGACTGACATCTACCCATCTAAGGAATTATCGAGGGTACGCTTTAATTTTGAAGATAATATTTGTACATTTTGTGAAGACAACATTGAAACCACTGACCATATATTTTTTCTCCTTCTCATTCCATCGTCACCAGTTTCCTTCTCAAAAGATGATATAACATTCTGTTTACTTATAAGCAACATAACAGATGAACTCTGTGTCAATGTTCTTTTAGGCCTGGCCAAGTTCTTCATTCACAAGAACAGAATGCAAAAATGCTCCCCAAATTTTAATGTCTTCATAAACGATTTTGAAATATAAAAAAAAAAAAAAAAAAATCCTTAAAACTTATGGAAAAATCCAAAAACTAAAAAATATAGTTACCCATGTCCGAGGTTCCTTTTTTTTTTGGTAAAAAAAAAAAAAAAAAAAAAAAAAAAACAACTTGATTACATGTTACATTCCCCTTGCAATTTTTTTTTTTTTTTTTTCGTTTTAATTTCTTATTTGTCTATCTATTGATTTAATTACTTCCTTTTAATTTCTTTTTTTGTCTCGCACTGTAAATTTCTCACAAACCTGTAACACTATTAACTTCTCATTACATACAGAACAAATGTCCTGATGTCCGTTGCTTCCTCATCCCTGGTTGTTTCATTGACATTCAGTTCTACCTTGCTATGTTTATTTGTACATTTGTATATTTGGGTGTACTATTTATGTTCAATTAAAAACAGTTTGATGTCTGAGATTCCTTGTGAACCGCCAACTTAATTACATGTTATATTCCCCTCACAATTTTTTTTTTTCGTTTTTAATTTTATTTTTCTATCTATTTATTTAATTATATCCTTCTAATTTTCTTTTTTTGTCTAGCATTAAAAATTTCTCGCAAACCGTTAACACTATTAACTTCTGATTACTTACACCACGAATGCGCTTATGCCCCCCCACCCATCCCGCTTTTTCCGTACGGAGGCAGACACTGAGATCGAAAGCAAATGGGTGTCATTGAAATGCAGTAACAGGGTGATAACAGCCGTGTTCGAAGTGTGTAGGGGCTTATAGGAGAGCAGAAGCACGTCACGCAATTCACCTGAGTTCGGAGGATCGGGAGTACCAGGGCCCATAGCGGAGAAGCGGAAGAGCGGAGTTATGTGTCTCTTCTCAAAGGCGGGGAAACTGGGGGGCAGCAGGACCCCTTAGACCGGCTAATGTGAGTCTTCTCCGGACATAGATCACCCGGACTTATGACTGGAGCTCCCGGACCTCTGGGCACACACATATGTGAATGACTGGATGAGCTAATGTTGGTTTGGTTGTGGATACGTTTCGGCCAATGCTATCAGCACAGCTATGATTATCCCCAGAACGTTGAGAACGAGCTCCCGGAACTCCAGACATGCGTATATAAAAGAGTGGAATTAAGGTGTGTGTGTGTGTGTGTGTGTGTGTGTGTGTGTGTGTGTGTGTGTGTGTATACGTGTGGGACAGAAGTAATGTTGGGGACAGAAATTGTTATTAGCCTGCTGGCAGATGACACAACCTTAGTTTTGAAAAATGAACATCAAGTCCCAATAAGTGCTGAAAACAACCAAAACATTCTCCAAGGCTTCAGGATTGTCATTAAACTTAAAGAAATGCAAACTTCTTGCGCTGCATGACTCGCCACTAAAGGAAATCAGCGATGTTTCCATGAAATCAGAAATAAAATACTTGAGCATTTTCCTATCCAAGGACCAAACGTTAAATCAATCCAGGAACATTGAATCTAAACTGAATCAAAGTAAAGCTTATATGGCTCCAGAGAGATTTATCAATATTAGGCCGGATATATTTGACTAAAATGGATGTGTTTATCCAGATGTATATACCCAGCGTATTCCAATGCTGCTCCAAATCAACTCGTAAAATCTGTTAACCAAATCAATTTCAACTTTATCTGGAGGAACAGACCACACCATCTAAGAAAAATCACATATGGTGAAAGAAACAAGTGAAGGAGGGCTGAAAGTGATAGAGTCGGACTGCTTGAATGGGACATTGAAGGTGAACTGGTTGAAATCCTGGATCAAACCTCATCGTTCTTTCTGGTATTGTACTCCAAACTACTTATTCAACAAAGTCGGCGGCCTGAGTCTTCTGCTTATCTCTGACTTGGATATCAACAAGATTCCTGTCAAATGTTCAGAGTTCCATAAACAAATATTATTATACTGGAAAATGATATACGTACACAATTTCTCACCACACAGTATAATAGTTTGGAACAATCGATATGTACTGCATGGCAACAAACCTCTGTTTTACAAGGAATGCTTTGAGAAAGGTATATGGTCGATAATTGACTTGATGGATGACACTGGCAGTCCTCTGGACAATGAGCAGTTCTGTACTACACACAGATTCAAGCCTCCCATATTAGAGTTGCTAAAGTTACGAAACGCACTGCCTCGACAATTTGTATTCCTGACCAAAAATATAATGACGCACCGAACCGTACAACCACAGTTACCCCGACTATCACTCCAGGGAATCTCAATTGTGGACAAAAAGCGCGGCAACTCCTTTATTAGGAAATGTTTCACAGGAAACTTATTCCCTGGACGTCAAAAAAAAAAAAAAGGATATTTTAAATAAATTTGATGAGGAATCGATTGCCACGCTGCGAACCATGTATCTGACTCTACCCATACCCCCAAGGCAAAAGAGACCCACTTCAAAATTATGACTGACATCTACCCATCTAAGGAATTATCGAGGGTACGCTTTAATTTTGAAGATAATATTTGTACATTTTGTGAAGACAACATTGAAACCACTGACCATATATTTTTTCTCCTTCTCATTCCATCGTCACCAGTTTCCTTCTCAAAAGATGATATAACATTCTGTTTACTTATAAGCAACATAACAGATGAACTCTGTGTCAATGTTCTTTTAGGCCTGGCCAAGTTCTTCATTCACAAGAACAGAATGCAAAAATGCTCCCCAAATTTTAATGTCTTCATAAACGATTTTGAAATATAAAAAAAAAAAAAAAAAAATCCTTAAAACTTATGGAAAAATCCAAAAACTAAAAAATATAGTTACCCATGTCCGAGGTTCCTTTTTTTTTTGGTAAAAAAAAAAAAAAAAAAAAAAAAAAAAACAACTTGATTACATGTTACATTCCCCTTGCAATTTTTTTTTTTTTTTTCGTTTTAATTTCTTATTTGTCTATCTATTGATTTAATTACTTCCTTTTAATTTCTTTTTTTGTCTCGCACTGTAAATTTCTCACAAACCTGTAACACTATTAACTTCTCATTACATACAGAACAAATGTCCTGATGTCCGTTGCTTCCTCATCCCTGGTTGTTTCATTGACATTCAGTTCTACCTTGCTATGTTTATTTGTACATTTGTATATTTGGGTGTACTATTTATGTTCAATTAAAAACAGTTTGATGTCTGAGATTCCTTGTGAACCGCCAACTTAATTACATGTTATATTCCCCTCACAATTTTTTTTTTTCGTTTTTAATTTTATTTTTCTATCTATTTATTTAATTATATCCTTCTAATTTTCTTTTTTTGTCTAGCATTAAAAATTTCTCGCAAACCGTTAACACTATTAACTTCTGATTACTTACACCACGAATGCGCTTATGCCCCCCCACCCATCCCGCTTTTTCCGTACGGAGGCAGACACTGAGATCGAAAGCAAATGGGTGTCATTGAAATGCAGTAACAGGGTGATAACAGCCGTGTTCGAAGTGTGTAGGGGCTTATAGGAGAGCAGAAGCACGTCACGCAATTCACCTGAGTTCGGAGGATCGGGAGTACCAGGGCCCATAGCGGAGAAGCGGAAGAGCGGAGTTATGTGTCTCTTCTCAAAGGCGGGGAAACTGGGGGGCAGCAGGACCCCTTAGACCGGCTAATGTGAGTCTTCTCCGGACATAGATCACCCGGACTTATGACTGGAGCTCCCGGACCTCTGGGCACACACATATGTGAATGAGTGGATGAGCTAATGTTGGTTTGGTTGTGGATACGTTTCGGCCAATGCTATCAGCACAGCTATGATTATCCCCAGAACGTTGAGAACGAGCTCCCGGAACTCCAGACATGCGTATATAAAAGAGTGGAATTAAGGTGTGTGTGTGTGTGTGTGTGTGTGTGTGTGTGTGTGTGTGTGTGTGTGTATACGTGTGGGACAGAAGTAATGTTGGGGACAGAAATTGTTATTAGCCTGCTGGCAGATGACACAACCTTAGTTTTGAAAAATGAACATCAAGTCCCAATAAGTGCTGAAAACAACCAAAACATTCTCCAAGGCTTCAGGATTGTCATTAAACTTAAAGAAATGCAAACTTCTTGCGCTGCATGACTCGCCACTAAAGGAAATCAGCGATGTTTCCATGAAATCAGAAATAAAATACTTGAGCATTTTCCTATCCAAGGACCAAACGTTAAATCAATCCAGGAACATTGAATCTAAACTGAATCAAAGTAAAGCTTAATTCTAATATATGGCTCCAGAGAGATTTATCAATATTAGGCCGGATATATTTGACTAAAATGGATGTGTTTATCCAGATGTATATACCCAGCGTATTCCAATGCTGCTCCAAATCAACTCGTAAAATCTGTTAACCAAATCAATTTCAACTTTATCTGGAGGAACAGACCACACCATCTAAGAAAAATCACATATGGTGAAAGAAACAAGTGAAGGAGGGCTGAAAGTGATAGAGTCGGACTGCTTGAATGGGACATTGAAGGTGAACTGGTTGAAATCCTGGATCAAACCTCATCGTTCTTTCTGGTATTGTACTCCAAACTACTTATTCAACAAAGTCGGCGGCCTGAGTCTTCTGCTTATCTCTGACTTGGATATCAACAAGATTCCTGTCAAATGTTCAGAGTTCCATAAACAAATATTATTATACTGGAAAATGATATACGTACACAATTTCTCACCACACAGTATAATAGTTTGGAACAATCGATATGTACTGCATGGCAACAAACCTCTGTTTTACAAGGAATGCTTTGAGAAAGGTATATGGTCGATAATTGACTTGATGGATGACACTGGCAGTCCTCTGGACAATGAGCAGTTCTGTACTACACACAGATTCAAGCCTCCCATATTAGAGTTGCTAAAGTTACGAAACGCACTGCCTCGACAATTTGTATTCCTGACCAAAAATATAATGACGCACCGAACCGTACAACCACAGTTACCCCGACTATCACTCCAGGGAATCTCAATTGTGGACAAAAAGCGCGGCAACTCCTTTATTAGGAAATGTTTCACAGGAAACTTATTCCCTGGACGTCAAAAAAAAAAAAAAGGATATTTTAAATAAATTTGATGAGGAATCGATTGCCACGCTGCGAACCATGTATCTGACTCTACCCATACCCCCAAGGCAAAAGAGACCCACTTCAAAATTATGACTGACATCTACCCATCTAAGGAATTATCGAGGGTACGCTTTAATTTTGAAGATAATATTTGTACATTTTGTGAAGACAACATTGAAACCACTGACCATATATTTTTTCTCCTTCTCATTCCATCGTCACCAGTTTCCTTCTCAAAAGATGATATAACATTCTGTTTACTTATAAGCAACATAACAGATGAACTCTGTGTCAATGTTCTTTTAGGCCTGGCCAAGTTCTTCATTCACAAGAACAGAATGCAAAAATGCTCCCAAAATTTTAATGTCTTCATAAACGATTTTGAAATATAAAAAAAAAAAAAAAAAATCCTTAAAACTTATGGAAAAATCCAAAAACTAAAAAATATAGTTACCCATGTCCGAGGTTCCTTTTTTTTTTGGTAAAAAAAAAAAACAAAAAAAAAACAACAACTTGATTACATGTTACATTCCCCTTGCAATTTTTTTTTTTTTTTTTTCGTTTTAATTTCTTATTTGTCTATCTATTGATTTAATTACTTCCTTTTAATTTCTTTTTTTGTCTCGCACTGTAAATTTCTCACAAACCTGTAACACTATTAACTTCTCATTACATACAGAACAAATGTCCTGATGTCCGTTGCTTCCTCATCCCTGGTTGTTTCATTGACATTCAGTTCTACCTTGCTATGTTTATTTGTACATCTGTATATTTGGGTGTACTATTTATGTTCAATTAAAAACAGTTTGATGTCTGAGATTCCTTGTGAACCGCCAACTTAATTACATGTTATATTCCCCTCACAATTTTTTTTTTTCGTTTTTAATTTTATTTTTCTATCTATTTATTTAATTATATCCTTTTAATTTTCTTTTTTTGTCTAGCATTAAAAATTTCTCGCAAACCGTTAACACTATTAACTTCTGATTACTTACACCACGAATGCGCTTATGCCCCCCCACCCATCCCGCTTTTTCCGTACGGAGGCAGACACTGAGATCGAAAGCAAATGGGTGTCATTGAAATGCAGTAACAGGGTGATAACAGCCGTGTTCGAAGTGTGTAGGGGCTTATAGGAGAGCAGAAGCACGTCACGCAATTCACCTGAGTTCGGAGGATCGGGAGTACCAGGGCCCATAGCGGAGAAGCGGAAGAGCGGAGTTATGTGTCTCTTCTCAAAGGCCGGGAAGCTGGGGGGCAGCAGGACCCCTTAGAGCGGCTAATGTGAGCCTTCTCCGGACATAGATCACCCGGACTTATGACTGGAGCTCCCGGACCTCCGGGCACACACATATGTGAATGAGTGGATGAGCTAATGTCGGTTTGGTTGTGGATACGTTTCGGCCAATGCTATCAGCACAGCTATGATTATCCCCAGAACGTTGAGAACGAGCTCCCGGAACTCCAGACATGCGTATATAAAAGAGTGGAATTAAGGTGTGTGTGTGTGTGTGTGTGTGTGTGTGTGTGTGTATACGTGTGGGACAGAAGTAATGTTGGGGACAGAAATTGTTATTAGCCTGCTGGCAGATGACACAACCTTAGTTTTGAAAAATGAACATCAAGTCCCAATAAGTGCTGAAAAAAACCAAAACATTCTCCAAGGCTTCAGGATTGTCATTAAACTTAAAGAAATGCAAACTTCTTGCGCTGCATGACTCGCCACTAAAGGAAATCAGCGATGTTTCTATGAAATCAGAAATAAAATACTTGAGCATTTTCCTATCCAAGGACCAAACGTTAAATCAATCCAGGAACATTGAATCTAAACTGAATCAAAGTAAAGCTTAATTCTAATATATGGCTCCAGAGAGATTTATCAATATTAGGCCGGATATATTTGACTAAAATGGATGTGTTTATCCAGATGTATATACCCAGCGTATTCCAATGCTGCTCCAAATCAACTCGTAAAATCTGTTAACCAAATCAATTTCAACTTTATCTGGAGGAACAGACCACACCATCTAAGAAAAATCACATATGGTGAAAGAAACAAGTGAAGGAGGGCTGAAAGTGATAGAGTCGGACTGCTTGAATGGGACATTGAAGGTGAACTGGTTGAAATCCTGGATCAAACCTCATCGTTCTTTCTGGTATTGTACTCCAAACTACTTATTCAACAAAGTCGGCGGCCTGAGTCTTCTGCTTATCTCTGACTTGGATATCAACAAGATTCCTGTCAAATGTTCAGAGTTCCATAAACAAATATTATTATACTGGAAAATGATATACGTACACAATTTCTCACCACACAGTATAATAGTTTGGAACAATCGATATGTACTGCATGGCAACAAACCTCTGTTTTACAAGGAATGCTTTGAGAAAGGTATATGGTCGATAATTGACTTGATGGATGACACTGGCAGTCCTCTGGACAATGAGCAGTTCTGTACTACACACAGATTCAAGCCTCCCATATTAGAGTTGCTAAAGTTACGAAACGCACTGCCTCGACAATTTGTATTCCTGACCAAAAATATAATGACGCACCGAACCGTACAACCACAGTTACCCCGACTATCACTCCAGGGAATCTCAATTGTGGACAGAAAGCGCGGCAACTCCTTTATTAGGAAATGTTTCACAGGAAACTTATTCCCTGGACGTCAAAAAAAAAAAAAAGGATATTTTAAATAAATTTGATGAGGAATCGATTGCCACGCTGCGAACCATGTATCTGACTCTACCCATACCCCCAAGGCAAAAGAGACCCACTTCAAAATTATGACTGACATCTACCCATCTAAGGAATTATCGAGGGTACGCTTTAATTTTGAAGATAATATTTGTACATTTTGTGAAGACAACATTGAAACCACTGACCATATATTTTTTCTCCTTCTCATTCCATCGTCACCAGTTTCCTTCTCAAAAGATGATATAACATTCTGTTTACTTATAAGCAACATAACAGATGAACTCTGTGTCAATGTTCTTTTAGGCCTGGCCAAGTTCTTCATTCACAAGAACAGAATGCAAAAATGCTCCCCAAATTTTAATGTCTTCATAAACGATTTTGAAATATAAAAAAAAAAAAAAAAAAATCCTTAAAACTTATGGAAAAATCCAAAAACTAAAAAATATAGTTACCCATGTCCGAGGTTCCTTTTTTTTTTGGTAAAAAAAAAAAACAAAAAAAAAAAAACAACTTGATTACATGTTACATTCCCCTTGCAATTTTTTTTTTTTTTTTTTCGTTTTAATTTCTTATTTGTCTATCTATTGATTTAATTACTTCCTTTTAATTTCTTTTTTTGTCTCGCACTGTAAATTTCTCACAAACCTGTAACACTATTAACTTCTCATTACATACAGAACAAATGTCCTGATGTCCGTTGCTTCCTCATCCCTGGTTGTTTCATTGACATTCAGTTCTACCTTGCTATGTTTATTTGTACATCTGTATATTTGGGTGTACTATTTATGTTCAATTAAAAACAGTTTGATGTCTGAGATTCCTTGTGAACCGCCAACTTAATTACATGTTATATTCCCCTCACAATTTTTTTTTTTCGTTTTTAATTTTATTTTTCTATCTATTTATTTAATTATATCCTTTTAATTTTCTTTTTTTGTCTAGCATTAAAAATTTCTCGCAAACCGTTAACACTATTAACTTCTGATTACTTACACCACGAATGCGCTTATGCCCCCCCACCCATCCCGCTTTTTCCGTACGGAGGCAGACACTGAGATCGAAAGCAAATGGGTGTCATTGAAATGCAGTAACAGGGTGATAACAGCCGTGTTCGAAGTGTGTAGGGGCTTATAGGAGAGCAGAAGCACGTCACGCAATTCACCTGAGTTCGGAGGATCGGGAGTACCAGGGCCCATAGCGGAGAAGCGGAAGAGCGGAGTTATGTGTCTCTTCTCAAAGGCCGGGAAGCTGGGGGGCAGCAGGACCCCTTAGAGCGGCTAATGTGAGCCTTCTCCGGACATAGATCACCCGGACTTATGACTGGAGCTCCCGGACCTCCGGGCACACACATATGTGAATGAGTGGATGAGCTAATGTCGGTTTGGTTGTGGATACGTTTCGGCCAATGCTATCAGCACAGCTATGATTATCCCCAGAACGTTGAGAACGAGCTCCCGGAACTCCAGACATGCGTATATAAAAGAGTGGAATTAAGGTGTGTGTGTGTGTGTGTGTGTGTGTGTGTGTGTGTATACGTGTGGGACAGAAGTAATGTTGGGGACAGAAATTGTTATTAGCCTGCTGGCAGATGACACAACCTTAGTTTTGAAAAATGAACATCAAGTCCCAATAAGTGCTGAAAAAAACCAAAACATTCTCCAAGGCTTCAGGATTGTCATTAAACTTAAAGAAATGCAAACTTCTTGCGCTGCATGACTCGCCACTAAAGGAAATCAGCGATGTTTCTATGAAATCAGAAATAAAATACTTGAGCATTTTCCTATCCAAGGACCAAACGTTAAATCAATCCAGGAACATTGAATCTAAACTGAATCAAAGTAAAGCTTAATTCTAATATATGGCTCCAGAGAGATTTATCAATATTAGGCCGGATATATTTGACTAAAATGGATGTGTTTATCCAGATGTATATACCCAGCGTATTCCAATGCTGCTCCAAATCAACTCGTAAAATCTGTTAACCAAATCAATTTCAACTTTATCTGGAGGAACAGACCACACCATCTAAGAAAAATCACATATGGTGAAAGAAACAAGTGAAGGAGGGCTGAAAGTGATAGAGTCGGACTGCTTGAATGGGACATTGAAGGTGAACTGGTTGAAATCCTGGATCAAACCTCATCGTTCTTTCTGGTATTGTACTCCAAACTACTTATTCAACAAAGTCGGCGGCCTGAGTCTTCTGCTTATCTCTGACTTGGATATCAACAAGATTCCTGTCAAATGTTCAGAGTTCCATAAACAAATATTATTATACTGGAAAATGATATACGTACACAATTTCTCACCACACAGTATAATAGTTTGGAACAATCGATATGTACTGCATGGCAACAAACCTCTGTTTTACAAGGAATGCTTTGAGAAAGGTATATGGTCGATAATTGACTTGATGGATGACACTGGCAGTCCTCTGGACAATGAGCAGTTCTGTACTACACACAGATTCAAGCCTCCCATATTAGAGTTGCTAAAGTTACGAAACGCACTGCCTCGACAATTTGTATTCCTGACCAAAAATATAATGACGCACCGAACCGTACAACCACAGTTACCCCGACTATCACTCCAGGGAATCTCAATTGTGGACAGAAAGCGCGGCAACTCCTTTATTAGGAAATGTTTCACAGGAAACTTATTCCCTGGACGTCAAAAAAAAAAAAAAGGATATTTTAAATAAATTTGATGAGGAATCGATTGCCACGCTGCGAACTATGTATCTGACTCTACCCATACCCCCAAGGCAAAAGAGACCCACTTCAAAATTATGACTGACATCTACCCATCTAAGGAATTATCGAGGGTACGCTTTAATTTTGAAGATAATATTTGTACATTTTGTGAAGACAACATTGAAACCACTGACCATATATTTTTTCTCCTTCTCATTCCATCGTCACCAGTTTCCTTCTCAAAAGATGATATAACATTCTGTTTACTTATAAGCAACATAACAGATGAACTCTGTGTCAATGTTCTTTTAGGCCTGGCCAAGTTCTTCATTCACAAGAACAGAATGCAAAAATGCTCCCCAAATTTTAATGTCTTCATAAACGATTTTGAAATATAAAAAAAAAAAAAAAAATCCTTAAAACTTATGGAAAAATCCGAAAACAAAAAAATATAGTTACCCATGTCCGAGGTTCCTTTTTTTTTTGGTAAAAAAAAAAAAAAAAAAAAAAAAAAACAACTTGATTACATGTTACATTCCCCTTGCAATTTTTTTTTTTTTTTTTCGTTTTAATTTCTTATTTGTCTATCTATTGATTTAATTACTTCCTTTTAATTTCTTTTTTTGTCTCGCACTGTAAATTTCTCACAAACCTGTAACACTATTAACTTCTCATTACATACAGAACAAATGTCCTGATGTCCGTTGCTTCCTCATCCCTGGTTGTTTCATTGACATTCAGTTCTACCTTGCTATGTTTATTTGTACATTTGTATATTTGGGTGTACTATTTATGTTCAATTAAAAACAGTTTGATGTCTGAGATTCCTTGTGAACCGCCAACTTAATTACATGTTATATTCCCCTCACAATTTTTTTTTTTCGTTTTTAATTTTATTTTTCTATCTATTTATTTAATTATATCCTTCTAATTTTCTTTTTTTGTCTAGCATTAAAAATTTCTCGCAAACCGTTAACACTATTAACTTCTGATTACTTACAGCACGATTGCGCTTATGCCCCCCCACCCATCCCGCTTTTTCCGTACGGAGGCAGACACTGAGATCGAAAGCAAATGGGTGTCATTGAAATGCAGTAACAGGGTGATAACAGCCGTGTTCGAAGTGTGTAGGGGCTTATAGGAGAGCAGAAGCACGTCACGCAATTCACCTGAGTTCGGAGGATCGGGAGTACCAGGGCCCATAGCGGAGAAGCGGAAGAGCGGAGTTATGTGTCTCTTCTCAAAGGCGGGGAAGCTGGGGGGCAGCAGGACCCCTTAGACCGGCTAAGGTGAGCCTACTCCGGACAGAGATCACCCGGAGTTATGACTGGAGCTCCCGGACCTCTGGGCACACACATATGTGAATGACTGGATGAGCTAATGTTGGTTTGGTTGTGGATACGTTTCGGCCAATGCTATCAGCACAGCGATGATGAGTTCAGGTGTGTCTGTGTGTGTTTGTGTGTTTGTGTGTGTGTGTGTGTGTGTGTGTGTGTGTGCGTGTGTTTGTGTGTGTGTGAGAGTTTGTTTTTGTGGGTTGGGGGGGGTTCCCGCGGACACGGAGTACCAGGGCCTGGAGCGGATGAGGTGAGGAGCGGAGGAGAGCAGAAGCCCGGACCGTGATTCGCTTGTGTCCAGCGGTTCGGGTTTTCCAGGGCCCGAAACGGAGGAGCGGAGGAGCGGAGGAGCGGAGGAGCGGAGGAGCGGAGGAGCGGAGGAGCGGAGGAGCGGAGGACAGCAAAACCCCTTTCTGCAATTCGCCTGAGTCCGGCGGATCGGTAGTACCTGGTTCCGCAGCGGATGAGCGGAGGAGTGGAGGAGATGTTTCTCTTCTCAGAGGCGGCGAGGGGGGGGGGGCAGGACCCCTTACCCTTATCCCCCCCGGACGTTTGAGTGGAGCTCCCGGACCTCCGGGCACGCACATGCGAATGACTGGATCACAGGGAGTGCCAGGGCCTGGAGCGGATGAGCAGAGGAGAGGCGGAGGGCAGAAGCCCGGCCCTGTTCAAGAGTTCCAGGGTCCAAAGCGGGGGAGCGAAGAAGCGGAGGAGGGGAGGAGAGCAGAAGAGCAAAAAACTGGCCCGGAATTCACCGAAGTCCCGCGGATCGGGAGTTCCAGGGCCCGGAGCGGAAGAGCGGAGGAGCGGAGGAGAGGAGGAGCGGAGCAAAGCTAAGCCCGTCTTAACAACAAGGAAATTACAGATGAGGCTATAATTTCTAATGAAAACTTTAAATTCTATAGCCACGTATACACTTCGACATTGTCAAAAAGCGATTGTGACTCCTTTCCATTAAATATTCCTCAATATATCCCAAAAATAAACAACAAACAATATATGTTTGTTTATATATGTTTATATATAAACAACAAAACATATACAGTTTGATGTCTGAGATTCCTTGTGAATCGCCAACTTAATTACATGTCGTATTCCCCTTGCATTTTTTTTTTTTGGTTTTAATTTCATTTGTCTATCTATTTATCTAATTATTTCCTTTTAATTTCGTTTTTTGTCTAGCACTGTAAATTTCTCACAAACCTGTAACACTATTAACTTCTCATTACATACAGAACAAATGTCCTCATGTCCGTTGCTTCCTCATGCCTGGTTGTTTCATTGACATTCAGTTCTACCTTGCTATGTTTATTTGTACATTTGTATATTTGGGTGTACTATTTATGTTCAATTAAAAACAGTTTGATGTCTGAGATTCCCTGTGAACCGCCAACTTAATTACATGTTATATTCCCCTCACAATTTTTTTTTTTTCGTTTTTAATTTTATTTTTCTATCTATTTATTTAATTATATCCTTTTAATTTTCTTTTTTTGTCTAGCATTAAAAATTTCTCGCAAACCGTTAACACTATTAACTTCTGATTACTTACAGCACGAATGCGCTTATGCCCCCCCACCCCCCACCCCCCCGCTTTTTCCGTACGGTGGCAGACACTGAGATCGAAAGCAAATGGGTGTCATTGAAATGCAGTAACAGGGTGA
>NW_028234020.1:107500-115000 GCF_037954325.1 Fistularia commersonii
ATGTCTTTATGATTTTCAGTCCATGCCTCAGCCGGCCTGAAGCTCCACTGATGCGCATGTGCGGATGCCTCTATCTAGCGGACATAAAATAAAGACAATCATTCAAATGTGAATGAGTCGGCGTGATGCTCCGGGATGTGTGGAGCTCAGGGAGCTCCACGAGTGAGGGAGTTAAGTTAGGGCGGGGGTGCAAGTAGGCTCTAGGATTCCCCGAGTCGGGGCGAGCGATGGGTTTAGAGGCGTATCGCATTGAAGATAATGGCCGCATATCCTTCTTGGACTTTTCTAAAGCCTTTGACTCGGTCGAACATCCATTTATCATAGCAACGCTCGAACATTTTGGATTTGGTTAAATATTCAGGAATGTGATCCGTGGGCTCTATGAGAATATTCATAGCTGTGTCACCCTGCCAAGCGGCACCACTCCGAGCTTCCATGTTGATGTGGGAATCCCCCAAGGTTGCCCCATCTCACCCTATTTATTTATAATTGCTACCGAAATGCTAGCCGTTTATGTTGAAAAGAGCAACGATATCCAAAAGTTAGACGTGCTGGGGACTGAAATTGTTATTAGCCTGCTGGCAGATGACACAACCTTAGTTTTGAAAAATGAACATCAAGTCCCAATAAGTGCCGAAAACAACCAAAACATTCTCCAAGGCTTCAGGATTGTCATTAAACTTAAAGAAATGCAAACTTCTTGCGCTGCATGACTCGCCACTAAAGGAAATCAGCGATGTTTCCATGAAATCAGAAATAAAATACTTGAGCATTTTCCTATCCAAGGACCAAACGTTAAATCAATCCAGGAACATTGAATCTAAACTGAATCAAAGTAAAGCTTAATTCTAATATATGGCTCCAGAGAGATTTATCAATATTAGGCCGGATATATTTGACTAAAATGGATGTGTTTATCCAGATGTATATACCCAGCGTATTCCAATGCTGCTCCAAATCAACTCGTAAAATCTGTTAACCAAATCAATTTCAACTTTATCTGGAGGAACAGACCACACCATCTAAGAAAAATCACATATGGTGAAAGAAACAAGTGAAGGAGGGCTGAAAGTGATAGAGTCGGACTGCTTGAATGGGACATTGAAGGTGAACTGGTTGAAATCCTGGATCAAACCTCATCGTTCTTTCTGGTATTGTACTCCAAACTACTTATTCAACAAAGTCGGCGGCCTGAGTCTTCTGCTTATCTCTGACTTGGATATCAACAAGATTCCTGTCAAATGTTCAGAGTTCCATAAACAAATATTATTATACTGGAAAATGATATACGTACACAATTTCTCACCACACAGTATAATAGTTTGGAACAATCGATATGTACTGCATGGCAACAAACCTCTGTTTTACAAGGAATGCTTTGAGAAAGGTATATGGTCGATAATTGACTTGATGGATGACACTGGCAGTCCTCTGGACAATGAGCAGTTCTGTACTACACACAGATTCAAGCCTCCCATATTAGAGTTGCTAAAGTTACGAAACGCACTGCCTCGACAATTTGTATTCCTGACCAAAAATATAATGACGCACCGAACCGTACAACCACAGTTACCCCGACTATCACTCCAGGGAATCTCAATTGTGGACAGAAAGCGCGGCAACTCCTTTATTAGGAAATGTTTCACAGGAAACTTATTCCCTGGACGTCAAAAAAAAAAAAAAGGATATTTTAAATAAATTTGATGAGGAATCGATTGCCACGCTGCGAACCATGTATCTGACTCTACCCATACCCCCAAGGCAAAAGAGACCCACTTCAAAATTATGACTGACATCTACCCATCTAAGGAATTATCGAGGGTACGCTTTAATTTTGAAGATAATATTTGTACATTTTGTGAAGACAACATTGAAACCACTGACCATATATTTTTTCTCCTTCTCATTCCATCGTCACCAGTTTCCTTCTCAAAAGATGATATAACATTCTGTTTACTTATAAGCAACATAACAGATGAACTCTGTGTCAATGTTCTTTTAGGCCTGGCCAAGTTCTTCATTCACAAGAACAGAATGCAAAAATGCTCCCCAAATTTTAATGTCTTCATAAACGATTTTGAAATATAAAAAAAAAAAAAAAAAAATCCTTAAAACTTATGGAAAAATCCAAAAACTAAAAAATATAGTTACCCATGTCCGAGGTTCCTTTTTTTTTTGGTAAAAAAAAAAAAACAAAAAAAAAAAAACAACTTGATTACATGTTACATTCCCCTTGCAATTTTTTTTTTTTTTTTTCGTTTTAATTTCTTATTTGTCTATCTATTGATTTAATTACTTCCTTTTAATTTCTTTTTTTGTCTCGCACTGTAAATTTCTCACAAACCTGTAACACTATTAACTTCTCATTACATACAGAACAAATGTCCTGATGTCCGTTGCTTCCTCATCCCTGGTTGTTTCATTGACATTCAGTTCTACCTTGCTATGTTTATTTGTACATTTGTATATTTGGGTGTACTATTTATGTTCAATTAAAAACAGTTTGATGTCTGAGATTCCTTGTGAACCGCCAACTTAATTACATGTTATATTCCCCTCACAATTTTTTTTTTTCGTTTTTAATTTTATTTTTCTATCTATTTATTTAATTATATCCTTCTAATTTTCTTTTTTTGTCTAGAATTAAAAATTTCTCGCAAACCGTTAACACTATTAACTTCTGATTACTTACACCACGAATGCGCTTATGCCCCCCCACCCATCCCGCTTTTTCCGTACGGAGGCAGACACTGAGATCGAAAGCAAATGGGTGTCATTGAAATGCAGTAACAGGGTGATAACAGCCGTGTTCGAAGTGTGTAGGGGCTTATAGGAGAGCAGAAGCACGTCACGCAATTCACCTGAGTTCGGAGGATCGGGAGTACCAGGGCCCATAGCGGAGAAGCGGAAGAGCGGAGTTATGTGTCTCTTCTCAAAGGCGGGGAAACTGGGGGGCAGCAGGACCCCTTATACCGGCTAATGTGAGTCTTCTCCGGACATAGATCACCCGGACTTATGACTGGAGCTCCCGGACCTCTGGGCACACACATATGTGAATGAGTGGATGAGCTAATGTTGGTTTGGTTGTGGATACGTTTCGGCCAATGCTATCAGCACAGCTATGATTATCCCCAGAACGTTGAGAACGAGCTCCCGGAACTCCAGACATGCGTATATAAAAGAGTGGAATTAAGGTGTGTGTGTGTGTGTGTGTGTGTGTGTGTGTGTGTGTGTGTATACGTGTGGGACAGAAGTAATGTTGGGGACAGAAATTGTTATTAGCCTGCTGGCAGATGACACAACCTTAGTTTTGAAAAATGAACATCAAGTCCCAATAAGTGCTGAAAACAACCAAAACATTCTCCAAGGCTTCAGGATTGTCATTAAACTTAAAGAAATGCAAACTTCTTGCGCTGCATGACTCGCCACTAAAGGAAATCAGCGATGTTTCCATGAAATCAGAAATAAAATACTTGAGCATTTTCCTATCCAAGGACCAAACGTTAAATCAATCCAGGAACATTGAATCTAAACTGAATCAAAGTAAAGCTTAATTCTAATATATGGCTCCAGAGAGATTTATCAATATTAGGCCGGATATATTTGACTAAAATGGATGTGTTTATCCAGATGTATATACCCAGCGTATTCCAATGCTGCTCCAAATCAACTCGTAAAATCTGTTAACCAAATCAATTTCAACTTTATCTGGAGGAACAGACCACACCATCTAAGAAAAATCACATATGGTGAAAGAAACAAGTGAAGGAGGGCTGAAAGTGATAGAGTCGGACTGCTTGAATGGGACATTGAAGGTGAACTGGTTGAAATCCTGGATCAAACCTCATCGTTCTTTCTGGTATTGTACTCCAAACTACTTATTCAACAAAGTCGGCGGCCTGAGTCTTCTGCTTATCTCTGACTTGGATATCAACAAGATTCCTGTCAAATGTTCAGAGTTCCATAAACAAATATTATTATACTGGAAAATGATATACGTACACAATTTCTCACCACACAGTATAATAGTTTGGAACAATCGATATGTACTGCATGGCAACAAACCTCTGTTTTACAAGGAATGCTTTGAGAAAGGTATATGGTCGATAATTGACTTGATGGATGACACTGGCAGTCCTCTGGACAATGAGCAGTTCTGTACTACACACAGATTCAAGCCTCCCATATTAGAGTTGCTAAAGTTACGAAACGCACTGCCTCGACAATTTGTATTCCTGACCAAAAATATAATGACGCACCGAACCGTACAACCACAGTTACCCCGACTATCACTCCAGGGAATCTCAATTGTGGACAGAAAGCGCGGCAACTCCTTTATTAGGAAATGTTTCACAGGAAACTTATTCCCTGGACGTCAAAAAAAAAAAAAAGGATATTTTAAATAAATTTGATGAGGAATCGATTGCCACGCTGCGAACCATGTATCTGACTCTACCCATACCCCCAAGGCAAAAGAGACCCACTTCAAAATTATGACTGACATCTACCCATCTAAGGAATTATCGAGGGTACGCTTTAATTTTGAAGATAATATTTGTACATTTTGTGAAGACAACATTGAAACCACTGACCATATATTTTTTCTCCTTCTCATTCCATCGTCACCAGTTTCCTTCTCAAAAGATGATATAACATTCTGTTTACTTATAAGCAACATAACAGATGAACTCTGTGTCAATGTTCTTTTAGGCCTGGCCAAGTTCTTCATTCACAAGAACAGAATGCAAAAATGCTCCCCAAATTTTAATGTCTTCATAAACGATTTTGAAATATAAAAAAAAAAAAAAAAAATCCTTAAAACTTATGGAAAAATCCAAAAACTAAAAAATATAGTTACCCATGTCCGAGGTTCCTTTTTTTTTTGGTAAAAAAAAAAAACAAAAAAAAAACAACAACTTGATTACATGTTACATTCCCCTTGCAATTTTTTTTTTTTTTTTTTCGTTTTAATTTCTTATTTGTCTATCTATTGATTTAATTACTTCCTTTTAATTTCTTTTTTTGTCTCGCACTGTAAATTTCTCACAAACCTGTAACACTATTAACTTCTCATTACATACAGAACAAATGTCCTGATGTCCGTTGCTTCCTCATCCCTGGTTGTTTCATTGACATTCAGTTCTACCTTGCTATGTTTATTTGTACATCTGTATATTTGGGTGTACTATTTATGTTCAATTAAAAACAGTTTGATGTCTGAGATTCCTTGTGAACCGCCAACTTAATTACATGTTATATTCCCCTCACAATTTTTTTTTTTCGTTTTTAATTTTATTTTTCTATCTATTTATTTAATTATATCCTTTTAATTTTCTTTTTTTGTCTAGCATTAAAAATTTCTCGCAAACCGTTAACACTATTAACTTCTGATTACTTACACCACGAATGCGCTTATGCCCCCCCACCCATCCCGCTTTTTCCGTACGGAGGCAGACACTGAGATCGAAAGCAAATGGGTGTCATTGAAATGCAGTAACAGGGTGATAACAGCCGTGTTCGAAGTGTGTAGGGGCTTATAGGAGAGCAGAAGCACGTCACGCAATTCACCTGAGTTCGGAGGATCGGGAGTACCAGGGCCCATAGCGGAGAAGCGGAAGAGCGGAGTTATGTGTCTCTTCTCAAAGGCGGGGAAGCTGGGGGGCAGCAGGACCCCTTAGACCGGCTAAGGTGAGCCTACTCCGGACAGAGATCACCCGGAGTTATGACTGGAGCTCCCGGACCTCTGGGCACACACATATGTGAATGACTGGATGAGCTAATGTTGGTTTGGTTGTGGATACGTTTCGGCCAATGCTATCAGCACAGCGATGATGAGTTCAGGTGTGTCTGTGTGTGTTTGTGTGTTTGTGTGTGTGTGTGTGTGTGTGTGTGTGTGTGCGTGTGTTTGTGTGTGTGTGAGAGTTTGTTTTTGTGGGTTGGGGGGGGTTCCCGCGGACACGGAGTACCAGGGCCTGGAGCGGATGAGGTGAGGAGCGGAGGAGAGCAGAAGCCCGGACCGTGATTCGCTTGTGTCCAGCGGTTCGGGAGTTCCAGGGCCCGAAACGGAGGAGCGGAGGAGCGGAGGAGCGGAGGAGCGGAGGAGCGGAGGAGCGGAGGAGCGGAGGACAGCAAAACCCCTTTCTGCAATTCGCCTGAGTCCGGCGGATCGGTAGTACCTGGTTCCGCAGCGGATGAGCGGAGGAGTGGAGGAGATGTTTCTCTTCTCAGAGGCGGCGAGGGGGGGGGGCAGGACCCCTTACCCTTATCCCCCCCGGACGTTTGAGTGGAGCTCCCGGACCTCCGGGCACGCACATGCGAATGACTGGATCACAGGGAGTGCCAGGGCCTGGAGCGGATGAGCAGAGGAGAGGCGGAGGGCAGAAGCCCGGCCCTGTTCAAGAGTTCCAGGGTCCAAAGCGGGGGAGCGAAGAAGCGGAGGAGGGGAGGAGAGCAGAAGAGCAAAAAACTGGCCCGGAATTCACCGAAGTCCCGCGGATCGGGAGTTCCAGGGCCCGGAGCGGAAGAGCGGAGGAGCGGAGGAGAGGAGGAGCGGAGCAAAGCTAAGCCCGTCTTAACAACAAGGAAATTACAGATGAGGCTATAATTTCTAATGAAAACTTTAAATTCTATAGCCACGTATACACTTCGACATTGTCAAAAAGCGATTGTGACTCCTTTCCATTAAATATTCCTCAATATATCCCAAAAATAAACAACAAACAATATATGTTTGTTTATATATGTTTATATATAAACAACAAAAAATATACAGTTTGATGTCTGAGATTCCTTGTGAATCGCCAACTTAATTACATGTCGTATTCCCCTTGCATTTTTTTTTTTTGGTTTTAATTTCATTTGTCTATCTATTTATCTAATTATTTCCTTTTAATTTCGTTTTTTGTCTAGCACTGTAAATTTCTCACAAACCTGTAACACTATTAACTTCTCATTACATACAGAACAAATGTCCTCATGTCCGTTGCTTCCTCATGCCTGGTTGTTTCATTGACATTCAGTTCTACCTTGCTATGTTTATTTGTACATTTGTATATTTGGGTGTACTATTTATGTTCAATTAAAAACAGTTTGATGTCTGAGATTCCCTGTGAACCGCCAACTTAATTACATGTTATATTCCCCTCACAATTTTTTTTTTTTCGTTTTTAATTTTATTTTTCTATCTATTTATTTAATTATATCCTTTTAATTTTCTTTTTTTGTCTAGCATTAAAAATTTCTCGCAAACCGTTAACACTATTAACTTCTGATTACTTACAGCACGAATGCGCTTATGCCCCCCCACCCCCCACCCCCCCGCTTTTTCCGTACGGTGGCAGACACTGAGATCGAAAGCAAATGGGTGTCATTGAAATGCAGTAACAGGGTGATAACAGCCGTGTTCGAAGTGTGTAGGGGCTTATAGTAGAGCAGAAGCACGTCACGCAATTCACCTGAGTTCGGAGGATCGGGAGTACCAGGGCCCATAGCGGAGAAGCG
>NW_028234020.1:125000-137500 GCF_037954325.1 Fistularia commersonii
TTCCCTCTCCGTCCTTAATCACCCGGACCTGTTGTACATCCTTTCCATCTTTATCTCTCTGTTTCGCCAACCTATATAGATCGTTCTCACCCTCCTTACTATCCAACTGAGCATACAAGTCATCATACGCCCTTTGTTTTGCCTTCGCTACCGCCATCTTTACCTTTCGCCGCATCTCCCTGAACTGCTTTCTGTTCTCTTCAGTCCTCTCAGTATCCCACTTCTTCTTCGCTAACCGCTTTCTCCGTATATACTCCTGCACTTCCTCATTCCACCACCAAGTCTCCTTATCAACTTTCCTTCCAGATGACAAACCGAGTACTCTTCTACCTGTCTCCCTGATAACACTAGCTGTTGTTGTCCAATCATCTGGCAGCTCACCCTGACCACCCAGACCCTTTCTCAACTCCTCCCTGAAAACCGTGCAACGCTCCTCCCTTTTCAGCTTCCACCACTTTGTCCTCTGCTCTGCCTTTGTCCTCGTCATCTACCTTGTCACCAGAGTCGTCGCACAAACCGCCATCCTATGCTGTCTGGCTACACGCCCACCTACAACTACTTTGCAGTCACCGATCTCTTTCAGGTTACCTCGTCTATACAAGATGTAGTCTACCTGCGTGCTCCTACCTCCGCTCTTATAAGTTACCCTATGTTCCTGTTTTTTCTGGAAAAAGGTATTCACTACACCCATTTCCATCCCTTTTGCAAAATCTACCACCATCTGTCCCTCTGCATTCCTATCCTGGATACCATATCTGCCCATCACTTCTTCATCCCCTCTATTGCCTTCACCAACATGTCCATTGAAGTCTGCACCAATTACCACTCTCTCATTTCTGGGAATATTCTGCATCACTTCATCCAACTCATTCCAGAACTTCTCCTTCTCTTCAGGTTCACATCCCACCTGTGGCGCATAGCCACTAACAACACTGAGCATCACACCTTCAATTTCCAATTTCAGACTCATAAGTCTATCTGACATTCTTTTCACCTCTAGGACGTTCCTTACAAACTCCTCCTTCAAGATGACTCCTACTCCATTTCTCTTCTTGTCAGCACCATAATAGTATAACTTAAAGCCTGCTCCTAAGCTTCTAGCCTTACTACCCTTCCACCTGGTCTCCTGGACACACAGTATATCCAGCTTCCTTCTCTGCATCGTGTCCATCAACTCTCTACCTTTTCCTGTCATAGTCCCAATATTCAAAGTCCCTACTCTCAGTCCCAGGCTCTTTCCTTTCCTCCTCTCTCTCTGCTTCCGAACACGCACTCCTCCTCTTCTTCTTCTTCTTGTTCTTCGACCCACAGTAGCCCGATTTCCATTAGTACCCTGTAGGTCATCAGTACCAATGGCGGTCGTTGTTAACCCGGTCCGCGACCCATCCGGTATGGTATAGTTATGGTTGACTCGCATGTTTGGTTTTGGCAAACGTTTTACGCCGGATGCCCCTCCTGACGCAACCCTCTGCATTTATCCGGGCTTGGGACCGGCACAGGGAGACACTGCTCCGTGCCCCCCCCCCCCCCCCAAAGGCAGGCTTGGAGAGACACGGGCCAGTGCCGCCCTGAGGCTGCATTACCCTCTCTTTCTTACATTTATTATAAAAATATGCTTATCTTCCTTTTAGCTCATCACACATGTCTTTATGATTTTCAGTCCATGCCTCAGCCGGCCTGAAGCTCCACTGATGCGCATGTGCGGATGCCTCTATCTAGCGGACATAAAATAAAGACAATCATTCAAATGTGAATGAGTCGGCGTGATGCTCCGGGATGTGTGGAGCTCAGGGAGCTCCACGAGTGAGGGAGTTAAGTTAGGGCGGGGGTGCAAGTAGGCTCTAGGATTCCCCGAGTCGGGGCGAGCGATGGGTTTAGAGGCGTATCGCATTGAAGATAATGGCCGCATATCCTTCTTGGACTTTTCTAAAGCCTTTGACTCGGTCGAACATCCATTTATCATAGCAACGCTCGAACATTTTGGATTTGGTTAAATATTCAGGAATGTGATCCGTGGGCTCTATGAGAATATTCATAGCTGTGTCACCCTGCCAAGCGGCACCACTCCGAGCTTCCATGTTGATGTGGGAATCCCCCAAGGTTGCCCCATCTCACCCTATTTATTTATAATTGCTACCGAAATGCTAGCCGTTTATGTTGAAAAGAGCAACGATATCCAAAAGTTAGACGTGCTGGGGACTGAAATTGTTATTAGCCTGCTGGCAGATGACACAACCTTAGTTTTGAAAAATGAACATCAAGTCCCAATAAGTGCCGAAAACAACCAAAACATTCTCCAAGGCTTCAGGATTGTCATTAAACTTAAAGAAATGCAAACTTCTTGCGCTGCATGACTCGCCACTAAAGGAAATCAGCGATGTTTCCATGAAATCAGAAATAAAATACTTGAGCATTTTCCTATCCAAGGACCAAACGTTAAATCAATCCAGGAACATTGAATCTAAACTGAATCAAAGTAAAGCTTAATTCTAATATATGGCTCCAGAGAGATTTATCAATATTAGGCCGGATATATTTGACTAAAATGGATGTGTTTATCCAGATGTATATACCCAGCGTATTCCAATGCTGCTCCAAATCAACTCGTAAAATCTGTTAACCAAATCAATTTCAACTTTATCTGGAGGAACAGACCACACCATCTAAGAAAAATCACATATGGTGAAAGAAACAAGTGAAGGAGGGCTGAAAGTGATAGAGTCGGACTGCTTGAATGGGACATTGAAGGTGAACTGGTTGAAATCCTGGATCAAACCTCATCGTTCTTTCTGGTATTGTACTCCAAACTACTTATTCAACAAAGTCGGCGGCCTGAGTCTTCTGCTTATCTCTGACTTGGATATCAACAAGATTCCTGTCAAATGTTCAGAGTTCCATAAACAAATATTATTATACTGGAAAATGATATACGTACACAATTTCTCACCACACAGTATAATAGTTTGGAACAATCGATATGTACTGCATGGCAACAAACCTCTGTTTTACAAGGAATGCTTTGAGAAAGGTATATGGTCGATAATTGACTTGATGGATGACACTGGCAGTCCTCTGGACAATGAGCAGTTCTGTACTACACACAGATTCAAGCCTCCCATATTAGAGTTGCTAAAGTTACGAAACGCACTGCCTCGACAATTTGTATTCCTGACCAAAAATATAATGACGCACCGAACCGTACAACCACAGTTACCCCGACTATCACTCCAGGGAATCTCAATTGTGGACAAAAAGCGCGGCAACTCCTTTATTAGGAAATGTTTCACAGGAAACTTATTCCCTGGACGTCAAAAAAAAAAAAAAGGATATTTTAAATAAATTTGATGAGGAATCGATTGCCACGCTGCGAACCATGTATCTGACTCTACCCATACCCCCAAGGCAAAAGAGACCCACTTCAAAATTATGACTGACATCTACCCATCTAAGGAATTATCGAGGGTACGCTTTAATTTTGAAGATAATATTTGTACATTTTGTGAAGACAACATTGAAACCACTGACCATATATTTTTTCTCCTTCTCATTCCATCGTCACCAGTTTCCTTCTCAAAAGATGATATAACATTCTGTTTACTTATAAGCAACATAACAGATGAACTCTGTGTCAATGTTCTTTTAGGCCTGGCCAAGTTCTTCATTCACAAGAACAGAATGCAAAAATGCTCCCCAAATTTTAATGTCTTCATAAACGATTTTGAAATATAAAAAAAAAAAAAAAAAAATCCTTAAAACTTATGGAAAAATCCAAAAACTAAAAAATATAGTTACCCATGTCCGAGGTTCCTTTTTTTTTTGGTAAAAAAAAAAAAACAAACAAAAAAAAACAACTTGATTACATGTTACATTCCCCTTGCAATTTTTTTTTTTTTTTTTCGTTTTAATTTCTTATTTGTCTATCTATTGATTTAATTACTTCCTTTTAATTTCTTTTTTTGTCTCGCACTGTAAATTTCTCACAAACCTGTAACACTATTAACTTCTCATTACATACAGAACAAATGTCCTGATGTCCGTTGCTTCCTCATCCCTGGTTGTTTCATTGACATTCAGTTCTACCTTGCTATGTTTATTTGTACATTTGTATATTTGGGTGTACTATTTATGTTCAATTAAAAACAGTTTGATGTCTGAGATTCCTTGTGAACCGCCAACTTAATTACATGTTATATTCCCCTCACAATTTTTTTTTTTCGTTTTTAATTTTATTTTTCTATCTATTTATTTAATTATATCCTTCTAATTTTCTTTTTTTGTCTAGAATTAAAAATTTCTCGCAAACCGTTAACACTATTAACTTCTGATTACTTACACCACGAATGCGCTTATGCCCCCCCACCCATCCCGCTTTTTCCGTACGGAGGCAGACACTGAGATCGAAAGCAAATGGGTGTCATTGAAATGCAGTAACAGGGTGATAACAGCCGTGTTCGAAGTGTGTAGGGGCTTATAGGAGAGCAGAAGCACGTCACGCAATTCACCTGAGTTCGGAGGATCGGGAGTACCAGGGCCCATAGCGGAGAAGCGGAAGAGCGGAGTTATGTGTCTCTTCTCAAAGGCGGGGAAACTGGGGGGCAGCAGGACCCCTTATACCGGCTAATGTGAGTCTTCTCCGGACATAGATCACCCGGACTTATGACTGGAGCTCCCGGACCTCTGGGCACACACATATGTGAATGAGTGGATGAGCTAATGTTGGTTTGGTTGTGGATACGTTTCGGCCAATGCTATCAGCACAGCTATGATTATCCCCAGAACGTTGAGAACGAGCTCCCGGAACTCCAGACATGCGTATATAAAAGAGTGGAATTAAGGTGTGTGTGTGTGTGTGTGTGTGTGTGTGTGTGTGTGTGTGTATACGTGTGGGACAGAAGTAATGTTGGGGACAGAAATTGTTATTAGCCTGCTGGCAGATGACACAACCTTAGTTTTGAAAAATGAACATCAAGTCCCAATAAGTGCTGAAAACAACCAAAACATTCTCCAAGGCTTCAGGATTGTCATTAAACTTAAAGAAATGCAAACTTCTTGCGCTGCATGACTCGCCACTAAAGGAAATCAGCGATGTTTCCATGAAATCAGAAATAAAATACTTGAGCATTTTCCTATCCAAGGACCAAACGTTAAATCAATCCAGGAACATTGAATCTAAACTGAATCAAAGTAAAGCTTAATTCTAATATATGGCTCCAGAGAGATTTATCAATATTAGGCCGGATATATTTGACTAAAATGGATGTGTTTATCCAGATGTATATACCCAGCGTATTCCAATGCTGCTCCAAATCAACTCGTAAAATCTGTTAACCAAATCAATTTCAACTTTATCTGGAGGAACAGACCACACCATCTAAGAAAAATCACATATGGTGAAAGAAACAAGTGAAGGAGGGCTGAAAGTGATAGAGTCGGACTGCTTGAATGGGACATTGAAGGTGAACTGGTTGAAATCCTGGATCAAACCTCATCGTTCTTTCTGGTATTGTACTCCAAACTACTTATTCAACAAAGTCGGCGGCCTGAGTCTTCTGCTTATCTCTGACTTGGATATCAACAAGATTCCTGTCAAATGTTCAGAGTTCCATAAACAAATATTATTATACTGGAAAATGATATACGTACACAATTTCTCACCACACAGTATAATAGTTTGGAACAATCGATATGTACTGCATGGCAACAAACCTCTGTTTTACAAGGAATGCTTTGAGAAAGGTATATGGTCGATAATTGACTTGATGGATGACACTGGCAGTCCTCTGGACAATGAGCAGTTCTGTACTACACACAGATTCAAGCCTCCCATATTAGAGTTGCTAAAGTTACGAAACGCACTGCCTCGACAATTTGTATTCCTGACCAAAAATATAATGACGCACCGAACCGTACAACCACAGTTACCCCGACTATCACTCCAGGGAATCTCAATTGTGGACAGAAAGCGCGGCAACTCCTTTATTAGGAAATGTTTCACAGGAAACTTATTCCCTGGACGTCAAAAAAAAAAAAAAGGATATTTTAAATAAATTTGATGAGGAATCGATTGCCACGCTGCGAACCATGTATCTGACTCTACCCATACCCCCAAGGCAAAAGAGACCCACTTCAAAATTATGACTGACATCTACCCATCTAAGGAATTATCGAGGGTACGCTTTAATTTTGAAGATAATATTTGTACATTTTGTGAAGACAACATTGAAACCACTGACCATATATTTTTTCTCCTTCTCATTCCATCGTCACCAGTTTCCTTCTCAA
The DNA here is from genome assembly GCF_037954325.1 of Fistularia commersonii. NCBI lineage: Eukaryota > Metazoa > Chordata > Actinopteri > Syngnathiformes > Fistulariidae > Fistularia > Fistularia commersonii. The sequence continues at coordinate 131,283 of NW_028234020.1, forward strand.
AAGATGATATAACATTCTGTTTACTTATAAGCAACATAACAGATGAACTCTGTGTCAATGTTCTTTTAGGCCTGGCCAAGTTCTTCATTCACAAGAACAGAATGCAAAAATGCTCCCCAAATTTTAATGTCTTCATAAACGATTTTGAAATATAAAAAAAAAAAAAAAAAATCCTTAAAACTTATGGAAAAATCCAAAAACTAAAAAATATAGTTACCCATGTCCGAGGTTCCTTTTTTTTTTGGTAAAAAAAAAAAACAAAAAAAAAACAACAACTTGATTACATGTTACATTCCCCTTGCAATTTTTTTTTTTTTTTTTTCGTTTTAATTTCTTATTTGTCTATCTATTGATTTAATTACTTCCTTTTAATTTCTTTTTTTGTCTCGCACTGTAAATTTCTCACAAACCTGTAACACTATTAACTTCTCATTACATACAGAACAAATGTCCTGATGTCCGTTGCTTCCTCATCCCTGGTTGTTTCATTGACATTCAGTTCTACCTTGCTATGTTTATTTGTACATCTGTATATTTGGGTGTACTATTTATGTTCAATTAAAAACAGTTTGATGTCTGAGATTCCTTGTGAACCGCCAACTTAATTACATGTTATATTCCCCTCACAATTTTTTTTTTTCGTTTTTAATTTTATTTTTCTATCTATTTATTTAATTATATCCTTTTAATTTTCTTTTTTTGTCTAGCATTAAAAATTTCTCGCAAACCGTTAACACTATTAACTTCTGATTACTTACACCACGAATGCGCTTATGCCCCCCCACCCATCCCGCTTTTTCCGTACGGAGGCAGACACTGAGATCGAAAGCAAATGGGTGTCATTGAAATGCAGTAACAGGGTGATAACAGCCGTGTTCGAAGTGTGTAGGGGCTTATAGGAGAGCAGAAGCACGTCACGCAATTCACCTGAGTTCGGAGGATCGGGAGTACCAGGGCCCATAGCGGAGAAGCGGAAGAGCGGAGTTATGTGTCTCTTCTCAAAGGCCGGGAAGCTGGGGGGCAGCAGGACCCCTTAGAGCGGCTAATGTGAGCCTTCTCCGGACATAGATCACCCGGACTTATGACTGGAGCTCCCGGACCTCCGGGCACACACATATGTGAATGAGTGGATGAGCTAATGTCGGTTTGGTTGTGGATACGTTTCGGCCAATGCTATCAGCACAGCTATGATTATCCCCAGAACGTTGAGAACGAGCTCCCGGAACTCCAGACATGCGTATATAAAAGAGTGGAATTAAGGTGTGTGTGTGTGTGTGTGTGTGTGTGTGTGTGTGTATACGTGTGGGACAGAAGTAATGTTGGGGACAGAAATTGTTATTAGCCTGCTGGCAGATGACACAACCTTAGTTTTGAAAAATGAACATCAAGTCCCAATAAGTGCTGAAAAAAACCAAAACATTCTCCAAGGCTTCAGGATTGTCATTAAACTTAAAGAAATGCAAACTTCTTGCGCTGCATGACTCGCCACTAAAGGAAATCAGCGATGTTTCTATGAAATCAGAAATAAAATACTTGAGCATTTTCCTATCCAAGGACCAAACGTTAAATCAATCCAGGAACATTGAATCTAAACTGAATCAAAGTAAAGCTTAATTCTAATATATGGCTCCAGAGAGATTTATCAATATTAGGCCGGATATATTTGACTAAAATGGATGTGTTTATCCAGATGTATATACCCAGCGTATTCCAATGCTGCTCCAAATCAACTCGTAAAATCTGTTAACCAAATCAATTTCAACTTTATCTGGAGGAACAGACCACACCATCTAAGAAAAATCACATATGGTGAAAGAAACAAGTGAAGGAGGGCTGAAAGTGATAGAGTCGGACTGCTTGAATGGGACATTGAAGGTGAACTGGTTGAAATCCTGGATCAAACCTCATCGTTCTTTCTGGTATTGTACTCCAAACTACTTATTCAACAAAGTCGGCGGCCTGAGTCTTCTGCTTATCTCTGACTTGGATATCAACAAGATTCCTGTCAAATGTTCAGAGTTCCATAAACAAATATTATTATACTGGAAAATGATATACGTACACAATTTCTCACCACACAGTATAATAGTTTGGAACAATCGATATGTACTGCATGGCAACAAACCTCTGTTTTACAAGGAATGCTTTGAGAAAGGTATATGGTCGATAATTGACTTGATGGATGACACTGGCAGTCCTCTGGACAATGAGCAGTTCTGTACTACACACAGATTCAAGCCTCCCATATTAGAGTTGCTAAAGTTACGAAACGCACTGCCTCGACAATTTGTATTCCTGACCAAAAATATAATGACGCACCGAACCGTACAACCACAGTTACCCCGACTATCACTCCAGGGAATCTCAATTGTGGACAGAAAGCGCGGCAACTCCTTTATTAGGAAATGTTTCACAGGAAACTTATTCCCTGGACGTCAAAAAAAAAAAAAAGGATATTTTAAATAAATTTGATGAGGAATCGATTGCCACGCTGCGAACTATGTATCTGACTCTACCCATACCCCCAAGGCAAAAGAGACCCACTTCAAAATTATGACTGACATCTACCCATCTAAGGAATTATCGAGGGTACGCTTTAATTTTGAAGATAATATTTGTACATTTTGTGAAGACAACATTGAAACCACTGACCATATATTTTTTCTCCTTCTCATTCCATCGTCACCAGTTTCCTTCTCAAAAGATGATATAACATTCTGTTTACTTATAAGCAACATAACAGATGAACTCTGTGTCAATGTTCTTTTAGGCCTGGCCAAGTTCTTCATTCACAAGAACAGAATGCAAAAATGCTCCCCAAATTTTAATGTCTTCATAAACGATTTTGAAATATAAAAAAAAAAAAAAAAATCCTTAAAACTTATGGAAAAATCCGAAAACAAAAAAATATAGTTACCCATGTCCGAGGTTCCTTTTTTTTTTGGTAAAAAAAAAAAAACAAACAAAAAAAACAACTTGATTACATGTTACATTCCCCTTGCAATTTTTTTTTTTTTTTTTCGTTTTAATTTCTTATTTGTCTATCTATTGATTTAATTACTTCCTTTTAATTTCTTTTTTTGTCTCGCACTGTAAATTTCTCACAAACCTGTAACACTATTAACTTCTCATTACATACAGAACAAATGTCCTGATGTCCGTTGCTTCCTCATCCCTGGTTGTTTCATTGACATTCAGTTCTACCTTGCTATGTTTATTTGTACATTTGTATATTTGGGTGTACTATTTATGTTCAATTAAAAACAGTTTGATGTCTGAGATTCCTTGTGAACCGCCAACTTAATTACATGTTATATTCCCCTCACAATTTTTTTTTTTCGTTTTTAATTTTATTTTTCTATCTATTTATTTAATTATATCCTTCTAATTTTCTTTTTTTGTCTAGCATTAAAAATTTCTCGCAAACCGTTAACACTATTAACTTCTGATTACTTACAGCACGAATGCGCTTATGCCCCCCCACCCATCCCGCTTTTTCCGTACGGAGGCAGACACTGAGATCGAAAGCAAATGGGTGTCATTGAAATGCAGTAACAGGGTGATAACAGCCGTGTTCGAAGTGTGTAGGGGCTTATAGGAGAGCAGAAGCACGTCACGCAATTCACCTGAGTTCGGAGGATCGGGAGTACCAGGGCCCATAGCGGAGAAGCGGAAGAGCGGAGTTATGTGTCTCTTCTCAAAGGCGGGGAAGCTGGGGGGCAGCAGGACCCCTTAGACCGGCTAAGGTGAGCCTACTCCGGACAGAGATCACCCGGAGTTATGACTGGAGCTCCCGGACCTCTGGGCACACACATATGTGAATGACTGGATGAGCTAATGTTGGTTTGGTTGTGGATACGTTTCGGCCAATGCTATCAGCACAGCGATGATGAGTTCAGGTGTGTCTGTGTGTGTTTGTGTGTTTGTGTGTGTGTGTGTGTGTGTGTGTGTGTGTGTGCGTGTGTTTGTGTGTGTGTGAGAGTTTGTTTTTGTGGGTTGGGGGGGGTTCCCGCGGACACGGAGTACCAGGGCCTGGAGCGGATGAGGTGAGGAGCGGAGGAGAGCAGAAGCCCGGACCGTGATTCGCTTGTGTCCAGCGGTTCGGGAGTTCCAGGGCCCGAAACGGAGGAGCGGAGGAGCGGAGGAGCGGAGGAGCGGAGGAGCGGAGGAGCGGAGGAGCGGAGGAGCGGAGGACAGCAAAACCCCTTTCTGCAATTCGCCTGAGTCCGGCGGATCGGTAGTACCTGGTTCCGCAGCGGATGAGCGGAGGAGTGGAGGAGATGTTTCTCTTCTCAGAGGCGGCGAGGGGGGGGGGCAGGACCCCTTACCCTTATCCCCCCCGGACGTTTGAGTGGAGCTCCCGGACCTCCGGGCACGCACATGCGAATGACTGGATCACAGGGAGTGCCAGGGCCTGGAGCGGATGAGCAGAGGAGAGGCGGAGGGCAGAAGCCCGGCCCTGTTCAAGAGTTCCAGGGTCCAAAGCGGGGGAGCGAAGAAGCGGAGGAGGGGAGGAGAGCAGAAGAGCAAAAAACTGGCCCGGAATTCACCGAAGTCCCGCGGATCGGGAGTTCCAGGGCCCGGAGCGGAAGAGCGGAGGAGCGGAGGAGAGGAGGAGCGGAGCAAAGCTAAGCCCGTCTTAACAACAAGGAAATTACAGATGAGGCTATAATTTCTAATGAAAACTTTAAATTCTATAGCCACGTATACACTTCGACATTGTCAAAAAGCGATTGTGACTCCTTTCCATTAAATATTCCTCAATATATCCCAAAAATAAACAACAAACAATATATGTTTGTTTATATATGTTTATATATAAACAACAAAAAATATACAGTTTGATGTCTGAGATTCCTTGTGAATCGCCAACTTAATTACATGTCGTATTCCCCTTGCATTTTTTTTTTTTGGTTTTAATTTCATTTGTCTATCTATTTATCTAATTATTTCCTTTTAATTTCGTTTTTTGTCTAGCACTGTAAATTTCTCACAAACCTGTAACACTATTAACTTCTCATTACATACAGAACAAATGTCCTCATGTCCGTTGCTTCCTCATGCCTGGTTGTTTCATTGACATTCAGTTCTACCTTGCTATGTTTATTTGTACATTTGTATATTTGGGTGTACTATTTATGTTCAATTAAAAACAGTTTGATGTCTGAGATTCCCTGTGAACCGCCAACTTAATTACATGTTATATTCCCCTCACAATTTTTTTTTTTTCGTTTTTAATTTTATTTTTCTATCTATTTATTTAATTATATCCTTTTAATTTTCTTTTTTTGTCTAGCATTAAAAATTTCTCGCAAACCGTTAACACTATTAACTTCTGATTACTTACAGCACGAATGCGCTTATGCCCCCCCACCCCCCACCCCCCCGCTTTTTCCGTACGGTGGCAGACACTGAGATCGAAAGCAAATGGGTGTCATTGAAATGCAGTAACAGGGTGATAACAGCCGTGTTCGAAGTGTGTAGGGGCTTATAGTAGAGCAGAAGCACGTCACGCAATTCACCTGAGTTCGGAGGATCGGGAGTACCAGGGCCCATAGCGGAGAAGCGGAAGAGCGGAGTTATGTGTCTCTTCTCAAAGGCCGGGAAGCTGGGGGGCAGCAGGACCCCTTAGAGCGGCTAATGTGAGCCTTCTCCGGACATAGATCACCCGGACTTATGACTGGAGCTCCCGGACCTCTGGGCACACACATATGTGAATGAGTGGATGAGCTAATGTTGGTTTGGTTGTGGAAACGTTTCGGCCAATGCTATTAGCACAGCTATGATGAGTTCAGGTGTGTCTGTGTGTGTTTGTGTGTTTGTGTGTGTGTGTGTGTGTGTGTGTGTGCGTGTGTTTGTGTGTGTGTGAGAGTTTGTTTTTGTGGGTTGGGGGGGGTTCCCGCGGACACGGAGTACCAGGGCCTGGAGCGGATGAGGTGAGGAGCGGAGGAGAGCAGAAGCCCGGACCGTGATTCGCTTGTGTCCAGCGGTTCGGGAGTTCCAGGGCCCGAAACGGAGGAGCGGAGGAGCGGAGGACGGCAAAACCCCTTTCTGCAATTCGCCTGAGTCCGGCGGATCGGTAATACCTGGTTCCGCAGCGGAGGAGCGGAGGAGTGGAGGAGATGTTTCTCTTCTCAGAGGCGGCGAGGAGGGGGGGAGAGGGACAGGACCCCTTACCCTTACCCCCCCCGGACGTTTGAGTGGAGCTCCCGGACCTC